>NC_086317.1:364533645-364833645 GCF_036172605.1 Pelobates fuscus
TAGTGCAAAATTATTTACTGCATTCCCAATGAATACATAGCTGTGGTTTAAGCAAAAAAAATCAAAGTTTCGACCCTGCTGGGTCTTTATCAAGATCACAGTGACATGTAACAAATGCTTTCTTTATATACATAAATTTATATACATAAATGAAACAAGATTTTCATTAAGTCCATTCGGAGTCACTGTGTTTAAATGGTGGATCCAATGGGCTTCACGTTGTAAGAGCAGCTTGGATCTATCACCTCCTCTTGGTTGTACAGGGACGTGGTCAATTGCAATAAACCGGGGCAAAGGTAGATGATGTTGACTAGCTAGAAAATGTTTAGCAACGGGTTTGTCGGTCCGTTGATCTCTGAAAGCGGTCATGATTTACAACGTGAAGCCCATTGGATCCACCATTTAAACACAGTGACTCCGAATGGACTTAATGAAAATCTTGTTTTGTCCATGTTTCTTTAATTAATACTCTTATGGCTGTATAACTCCGTTATGGCCTAACAGTTACAACCCAGGGATCTGTAAATAGTGTCCATGGTTTATAGTACTCTTCTATTTTGGACTAAAGTAACCAATTTGCAATTCCCTGTCTCTATGCGACAGAGTAATATGTAATTTTCTGTTTTTTCTTTTGAATGCGCACAACTACATACATTCCCTTCTATAGTGGGTAATCTGAATTACTATATTTCTTACTCGTTGGTTTGTTAAATATGTGGGAATTTTCCAAAAAGAGTCTTTAAGCAATTTCTAATATAGAACAAGCAGATATATATAGGGCACAGTGATGCCCAGGTTCACATAACATGTATGGGAATATTGGATGTGTTTGTACATACTAGTATAAATATACTATGTCCAGCTACAACATAAATCTATGCCTCTAGCCCTATGCCTAAACTAGGACATATCAGTAAAAATATGCCTTAGATAACTTATGTTGGTATATAATACAGAATGATTCTTTAACTAATTGTATCTGCTATAGCCTGTTCCCGTTATGCATCTATGTTCTAGATACATTTCTTACACTGTTAACTTTCACATTGATGTTTTTTGTGCACTTGCTTTATTTCACATACATTTGGCACATATATGGATCTATGTATGCAGAGCTCGGGGGATATTGGCTTAGTCTTCCTCTCTACACACTTTTCTAGGCATGTGTAGTGTTTTCTCTCCGGTTTCTTGTGTACCGGGTGATTGTTTTTACTCCTTCTTTGTAGTTGCTTAGCAACTACGCTATTTTTTTTACTCCGTTTACGTAGTTGCTTAGTAACTACGCTATTTATGTAACACGTCACACGCACGATCCCACGTGGTGTCTCACACTTCCGGGTTTCTCAGTCTGCCGGCTGTCCGATCATCTTACTGGTAAGCTTATTACACATTTATGTATATAAAGAAAGCATTTGTTACATGTCACTGTGATCTTGATAAAGACCCAGCAGGTTCGAAACGTTGATTTTTTTGCTTAAACCACAGCTATGTATTCATTGGGAATGCAGTAAATAATTTTGCACTACAATCAAGACCTAGTGTGCTCCCTTTATTGCTTTTTCATATATACCGTATTTTTCGCTCCATAAGACGCACCTCACCATAAGACGCACCTAGTTTTTAGAGGAAGAAACCCAGAAAAAAAATATTCTGAACAAACTGTCCCATAGTGTTTCTTACTATGGGACAGTTTGTTCAGAATATTTGTTTTCTCCCCTGTCACATAGTGTCCCCTCCTCCCATAGACTTCATCTCCCCCCCCCTCCCCATAGACTTCATCTCCCCCCCCCCCTCCCCATAGACTTCATCTCCCCCCCCTCCCCATAGACTTCATCTCCCCCCCCCTCCCCATAGACTTCATCTCCCCCCCCCTCCCCATAGACTTCATCTCCCCCCCCCTCCCCATAGACTTCATCTCCCCCCCTCCCCATAGACTTCATCTCCCCCCCTCCCCATAGACTTCATCTCCCCCCCCATAGACTTCATCTCCCCCCCATAGATTTTATCTCCCACCCTCCCCATATTCTTCTCTTCTATCCCATATCCTCCTCTCCCATACTGTCCCCCTCCCCTTGTCCCATAATTACTTACCTGTCTTGTAGCGTTGGCCGGCAGCACAGGGCGCACCGCGGTACTGGAACTTGAATTTCAGGTTCCGGTTTCCGGCGGGACTGAAAGGAAGTGCACACTCAGCTTGTGCACACTTCCTTTCAGTCCCGCCGGAAACCGGAACCTGAATTTCAAGTTCCAGTACCGCGGTGCGCCCTGTGCTGCCGGCCAACGCTACAAGACAGGTAAGTAAAGCTTCATATTCGCTCCATAAGACGCACAGACATTTCCCCTCACTTTTGAGGGGAAAAAAAGTGCGTCTTATGGAGCGAAAAATACGGTATATATATAATATTTTATAATACACATACATACACACACAATTCTAATTAACATTTTTTAAATCCCCCCATCCCCCCCATACTATTTTTGTTTAAAAAGCCACATATTTTTGGAAATGAGAATAAGGTTCTCCATATCAATATAAACCAAAAGGGAAAAAACAAAGTCATTAAAGGGAGTTTGGCAATTGCTGAAAAAATTTAATTAAATAAATTAAATAAATTATTCACGAGTTGTTACAAAAGTTTAAGACAACTGTCAGAGGATTAAGTAAATTCTATTTACATAGGTTTAATATGCAGTATTTTAACCACTGCAGAAAATTGACCAGCAGTGCTTTTAGTCAAACCATGTCACAATCTTGTATTTTTACAGTAGTAACACAATGGGAAGGACTGACTGTGCCTTCAACTGCAGTTCATCAAAATAACCTAAATAGATTTTCAAATAAGCAAAGTCCACAAAGCATCAAAGAATGTTAATTTATAGTGATCTGCAGAAGACAAATCACATAGTATGCTACAGGTAGCTGTATGCCACAGGAAGATAAGGACATTAATATTGCAAACAATTATAGTTTTCAGAGCAGCATACACTGAACCCTAGAGGTAATTGGATACCAGGGGAAGGGAAGTTAATTGGATTTCAAACTGTCCATCTCTGTCACGCCTTTAACATGCTCTTACTAATTTCCAGCCATCAGCAGCTGTTTGTTTTTCTTGGCTTTTTCTTTTTCAACTGTATCAAATATTGATCTAAGCAATTAACACCATGAAGGTGCTTTGAAAAACCAAATCAATACTATAATGCTGCTCAAAGGAATACCTTTTAAAAGAACATGTTGATGATGATATATTTCCAGGCAGCACCTAGAATATGCACTTCCAAATCTTGTCTGCAAATGGTAAATGTCGAGACCCGTAACAAAAGAGAAGGCCGTGTACTGAAACAGAACCTTCTGAAAAATTGCACCGCATGTCACAAGATTCATGTTGCTTTTTCATGTTTACATTAAAATGTAAATGCCACCACAATCAGCACTCATACTTAAATAGCAAGTTTTATTCTGTAGTGTGTGGCTGCAACAAAATCACAGAAGTATTTGTTGATTTGCTTTCTTGCTCTTATCATAATGACAGATCTCAACAACAAATTGCATGTAAATTGCTTTGTTGCGACAACGTCATGAATGGCAGTGAGTCAACACGATTACGGTCGCTTTGATTTGGTGGTGATGTTGTTGGAGGAATGGAGTGGAATGCCAAATCTAAAAACAAAAGTCATTTAGATAAACATTAAACACATAAACAAATATTGTCAAAAAGTCTGTTGTGACCATATAGTAAACTCTTTGACTGTCCTTGAATACTGGGTTGCTCTTTCTTGGTGTAGGTAAGTAGCATTCGTGCTTATAAAGTATTGAGATAAATGAACTCACTTCATGAAGATACGTTTAAAGAAAAAAATAAAGAAGGATATATTAGATTACCCCATTAGAGCTCTGGATTTACAGAGCTTTAGGACAGTTCAGCTTACAGCAAGTGCAATTAATCAGATTTGTTGTCTAAGCACGAATTTCTACATTTGTAAATAACAATACAGAACAATATCACTCGCTGCAATTTCCTAAATACATGTTGGGTACCCTTCAAAAACGAATTTTTTTTATATTTATCACTTCTTTACCCCTTAAGGACGGAGGGAATTGCACAAGACTTGTACTGATCAAAACAAAACCTTGAATTTCAGCCTTATTTTTGTAGAATTATAATTTACCTATTTTGTGCCCACACTTATTACCGTATTTTTCGCTCCATAAGACGCACTTTTTTTCCCCTCAAAAGTGAGGGGAAATGTCTGTGCGTCTTATGGAGCGAATATGAAGCTTTACTTACCTGTCTTGCAGCGTTGGCCGGCAGCACAGGGCGCACCGCGGTAGTGGAACTTGAATTTCATGTTCCGGTTTCCGGCGGGACTGAAAGGAAGTGCGCACAAGCTGAGTGCGCACTTCCTTTCAGTCCCGCCGGAAACCGGAACATGAAATTCAAGTTCCACTACCGCGGTGCGCCCTGTGCTGCCGGCCAACGCTGCAAGACAGGTAAGTAATTATGGGACAAGGGGAGGGGGTCAGTATGGGAGAGAAGTCTGGGGGGGGGGGGATGAAGTCTATGGGGAGGGGGGGGGATGAAGTCTATGGGGAGGGGGGGGGATGAAGTCTATGGGGAGGGGGGGGGTGAAGTCTATGGGGAGGGGGGGGATGAAGTCTATGGGGAGGGGGGGGGATGAAGACAATGGGAGAGAGGAGAAGACAATGGGAGAGAGGAGAAGACTATGGGAGGGGGGGACACAAAAAATATTCTGTACAAACTGTCCCATAGTAAGAAACACTATGGGACAGTTTGTTCAGAATATTTTTTTTCTGGGTTTCTTCCTCTAAAAACTAGGTGCGTCTTATGATGAGGTGCGTCTTATGGAGCGAAAAATACGGTATATAGCATTTTGTCCAGGACAAAGAGTGCTTTCATTTCAAATAAAATATTTATATATGAAACTATTTAATATGAATAAAATCTGAACAAGTTTGATAAATTAAGAAGAAACATTCTGCATAGCATTTTAACAGTGAATATCATAATACTGTGAGCTTTTACTACAATCAAACACTAGTATTTGTGTTCAGCATTGTCTCACACGTACAACAGTACCCCCTATTGTATTGCTTTAAAACACTCATTTGTGTTCAGTGATGTCTCAAGAGGGGTTTTGGATGTTACAGGGTCAATGTCTTGCCCATTTCAGTTTGCCAGATTGGTCTGCTGGGTCAATGTTGCCATTGAGACCAAATGGCTGCCTAGTAATGAGAATTACCCCCATTATGACATCCCATTTGCAAAAGTATACAAACTAGGGTAATCAACATGTGGTATATTAGTAGCCTCTTAGCCACGTAAACAGGGGGCCAGTTCACGGTCCTTCAGACACTGTTGGGGGCCGGACGATAAAAAATATTAACAAATTCCGGGGGCGTGCCCTGACCGCGCATGTGAGCGGACGTGTGAGACCAGAGCTCCTCCGATACTGCGGCTATCTCAGCGTGGAGTAACCGACGAAACACCGACTAACTCAGCACAACACAAGGGGAATTCACCTCCTACCCGATGGCGGTGAAACCGCAAAAAAAACTATGCATGCCCATCTGGAGAAAACTCAAGCTATGGAGCATGGTGAGCAAGATGGCGCCGATAGGCCCAAATCCCCAGCATGTGATTATGAAACAGGGGATAGCAGACATGGCCAGGACAGCCCAGTGACAAATTCCTCTATATGATCAATTATGCTGGAATTGAAAGCCTCATTTAAAGCAGACCTGCAGCAGATAGCAGCAGACATCAGGTCAGACATTAACAACATAGGGGAACGCACTGCGCGCCTGGAAGAGCGCACGGAGGAGTTAATAGACGCACACAACTCCATGGCAGAGGCTTACACATCCCTAACACATAAGATGAAAGTACTGGAAGGGAAAATTGCAGATCAGGAGGACAGGAGCTGCAGAAATAATATTCGCATTAGAGGCATCCCAGAATCTGTTACACAGACGGGATTAACCCGATATGTGCAGGATCTATTTAGGGCAATTATCCCCTCACTAACGGATTCAGAATTGCTCCTGGATAGAACGCACCGTCTCCCCAAACCTAAACATCTCCCGCCTGACACATCAAGAGACACCATTACAAGGGTCCACTACTACCCCGTCAAGGACCGTATTATGCAAGCAGCAGGAACCGCAGGCCACTGGCCTGAACCCTACACGGACGTCAAACTCTTCACAGACCTCTCATCAACAACCATGCTCGCACGCCGCACGTTTGCACCCATCACTGCAGTATTGAGAGCAGCAAATGTCCCATACAAGTGGGGTTTCCCTACGAAATTGTTAATCAAACGGAATGGCGTGGACAAACCAATACTCAGCCCAGAAGACGGGAAGAGGATCCTCCGGGACTGGAACATTCCGCTACAAGCAATTAGCCCTACAAGACCACTACAGTCCACAGCACCAAAATCTCTCACTAAAGACTGGGAACAGACAACGAAGGCTCCACGCACACCTGCAGACTACAGGACCCCTCCGACCTGAAGAACCTACCAGATCATAGCAGGATCGGTGAAAACCGAATGGACTAAAAGTACAGGTTCTATAGTTCTATTTCAATTACTTGACCCCTTTTGCTTTATTTTAGAATTGTCGGTTATAAGACCCGTAGCCCAGGCCGCGGCCGGGTGGGGTAACACCCGGACTCTCTCTGTTGAACCCTTGTATTGTTGTAGGTCATATACATATAGATCTCGACATCTTGCCCTGAGTGGGCCACCCCCAAGGCTCTTAAGTAGCCATACCTATCCGTTGTTTTACGCAACCCAATGTCACCGCTCGGTGACACACGGAGTATTGTATATAGTTGTTACCCTGTTACTCCCCCACCCCCACCCCAGTGAGTATATTTATGAATTGCACCATGCCCAACTTAAGACACCCTGGGTCCTTACTACTTAAGAGTACAGCACACCATACGACCACATCATGGTGATTAAGATTATGGCCCTAAACACAAAAGGGCTTAACTCCCCGAACAAACGCAGGCTGGCCATACAGGAAGTGATTAAAAGTGGCGCTCTAGTGGCATTCTTTCAAGAGACGCACTTTAGGTGGAAGGATAGACCTAGATTTACCTCCAAGTGGTTCCCCCCATGACTTCCACACCTGTTATACAGCCAAACAACGGGGTGTTTCCATTTTAATAAGCAAATAAGTAGTATTCTCTTTAGTCCGCAAGATACATGATAGAAAAGGGCGATACCTAATATTGCAATGTCTTCTTAATAATACTCCATACACACTAGTCAATATCTACAGCCCTAATGAGAACCAACATTAATTCTTAACCTCGACTCTGGCATTACTTGATATGTATAAATACGGGGAGGTAATTATTGGAGGCGACACGAATTTCATACTAGATGGCGAATCCGATTCGTCCACCGCTATCAGGCTCTCACGAAGTACCATGCGGCAGAGAACGGCTCTAGCAGCCAAAGTCTGCACCACGCTGGCCTCCCACCACTTGGTGGATCCATGGCGCATCCTCCACCCCACAAAGGTGGATTACACGTGTCATACAGTGCACATAACAGCTACTCCCGTATAGACTGCTTTCTTATCCCCGCCACCCTAATGCCTAACATAGCAGAAGCTACTATTGGAACGATGTCATGGTCTGACCATGCACCTATTGCCCTAAGCATTAAGGGAACATTCCCCAATAAAGGGACAAGCACATGGAGACTAAACGAAAAACTACTAGCAGATCCTTCCATAGTAGCACAGATCACTACAGACCTCCAGTACTATTTCACTGAAAATACAAACACATGTGCTTGCTCTGACAGCCTGTCTGGGGTAAACTTTAGTGCATGATGGACCGGGTCCGCATTCCAGCGTTAACTGCTTCCCCAGCATGACGGACCAGGTCCGTCATTCGTCACTAAGGGGTTAAGGACTGAGCCAAAATGTACACGTGATCAAAACAAAACTTAATGTGAAAGGTGAATTACGGTTGAACAGACATAACAGACAGTCAAATTCCTGGTATTGTTTACGCGCACCCACACTTATTATAGATCATTTTATTCAGGGGAAACAGGGCTTTCATTTAGAAATTGAATATTTAGCTATAAAACATAATTTAATATGAATAAAATGTGAGAAAATAGAAATGTATTTTTTTTTGTTCTATGTGACATTTTAATGTCATAATACTGTGTGTGAAAAATGCAAAAAAATTTCACTTTCACGGACGATATCGGTGTAATACATTTTACTGTTTTGAAACACTAGTATTTATGTTCAGCAAATTTTTCCCGAGTAAAACAGTACCCCTCATGTACAGGTCTTATGGTGTCTTGGAAAGTTACAGGGTTAAATATAGTGCTAGCAAACTAAATTCCCTGGACTTTGTGCCTGGGTGGACAGGCAGGTCCTGCAAATTGTAATTAATAAAATTACCTAATTATGTAAAATTATTACATAAATATATACGTAGAATTTTTTATATATATATATATATATATATATATATATATACACATATATATATATATATATATATATATATATATAAATATATATACACACACACACACACACATCCATTTGACTGTGGCATTAAATAAATTAACTGTGACTTTTTTGGACCCCTTTTGAACTTTGAAGAGTATACAGAAATAATTCCATTCTATCAGCCATATCATCCTCTACCTTCATCCAGTTATGATCTACCCAAACTATTTGAGACTATTTTTACAAACACTGTGGAATTCTATTTACATAACTTGCAGCACAAACAAATTACTACTATGTACCACTATATATAGAGGGTTGCTTGTGGTGTTCTAATAGAAGAGGCATTGATCAGATTTGATTAAACATGTATGAAAGCTAACAGTAATTGTCATTTGGAGGTAGAAGAAAAAAAAATTCTACATATCGACTGGCATAATGATGTCAACTTGAACACCATGTGAGAGTGTTTATTGTTTAGTTTGTGATAGACAGTATAATTTGATTTCCAGTTGTGACAATTACGTCTTTTGTTCTTAGTGTGCATTGTTTTGCTAATTGTGTACTGAAAAGACTAAGCTTACCATATTATTTTCTTCGTCTTAATACATGCTAAAACAGTTTGCTTTATTCCCTACATTTAAATACCAGCAAATACAAGTGTCTTTCAACTGTGAAAAATTAATAAAATAATCATTTCATGTCTTTGATTTATAGTACTTTTTCAGAAACTTAAAGGTGAAATTTTGCATAATTGTCCATTGATTACTGAGCACACCAAAGAAAATAAGCAACAATTCTAAATTTGCACGGTATGTAAACGTTTTAGAAAAATCATACTTTTGGAGACAATGACAATGTTTAGTAATGTTCAAAATAAAAGGTAAATGTTCATGAGTGGGGTCAGAAAAAAAGTAGCACAGTCAAGAGATTGTTTCAGTAGACATACACCTCTCATGACTGTTACTGTTTTATTAATGCCACCAGAATACAGAATGTTATGTTTAAAATCTATAAACAAACATAATAAACATTGCTTAGTACTAAACAATGTTGTCATTAACCCCTTAAGGACCAAACTTCTGGAATAAAAGGGAATCATGACATGTCACACATGTCATGTGTCCTTAAGGGGTTAAAGGGACACTCCAGGCACCCAGACCACTTCTGCTTATTGGAGTGGTCTGGGTGCCAACTCCCACTACCCTTAACCCTGCAAGTGTAATTATTGCAGTTTTTTTTATAAACTGCAATAATTACATTGCAGGGTTAACTCCACCTCTAGTGGCTGTCTAGTAGACAGCCACTAGAGGGAACTTCCTGATTTCTAGCAAAGATTTTCTTTGCTAGAGCGTCGCTGGACGTCCTCACGCTGTGTGAGGACCTCCAGCGTTGCTCATTTCCTCATAGGAAAGCATTGAAAATCTTTTTCAATGCTTTCCTATGGGGAGCGCTAATGCGGCATTGCCGCGCATTAGGTCTCCTCGGCCGGTGGGCGGGATCAGTCTCGACGGAGACAGTAGGAGGAGAGGCGCGGAGGAGGAGACAGCGACGAGGGACATCGTCGCTGCCTCAGGTAAGTGACTGTAGGGGTTTTTACCCCTTCAGTAACCGGGGATTGGGGGGTGGGAGGGAGAGGGTACCCCCAGTGCCAGGAAAATGGATTGTTTTCCTGGCACTGGAGTTTTCCTTTAACTTTACACTCCAAGCACGCTAACCACTACAGCCTACATCATAACTTATGTCACTGTAGTGGCTAGTGTGCCAGAAATGCCCTGCTCCTGTTGCAGAGAACTTTATAAAGTCACGTTGCAGGTCTCATGCAAGTTGTCAAAATATGCTAAAATGGGTTAACATCTTACTGTGGCATAGCTCCAGGGCAGTAGTGTTTATGGTTCTTGAAATGTTTCTTTAAAGAAGCTTTCTGGGCATCAAAGAACTTCATAAAATTTAAGTTGTTATGGTGCCAGGATGTTCTTGGCGCAAGCTTTCCAATAGGAATTATACCATTCAAAAACAGTTTAACCACAGTGCCATATAGACTTGCCCATGTCCTTCCGCTTCGCTGTGATTCCTGAATCAGGAAGTACATTTCCCAAATGGTATTGTGAATGGGGAGCTACTGTTTGGCTTAGAGTGTCAGCTGATATTCTCAGCCAGTAAGAGACACCCCTGTCCAAGGCTTCCTATTTTAAGAGAAGAGAAAAGAGCTAGATGACACTGTGGACTCAAGACATTGGATTTGTTTGTGAACAGTTTAAACCAAAAGGTTTAAACCTGAGCATGTGTCAAAATGTAATCTATACAGATGAGTCAACGCCTATAATGCTACATGAAGCACTCCATAACAGCAAGTTTAACAATGAAAAGACAAAATTTTGTACATCTAGACTCTAAGCATCCTAATCAGCAGTTCCCACTCCTCTATGGAGGCTGTTGACAGAACAACACATACATTTGCACTCAGTCAAGTTGGGTAAAACTTCACGTTTGATTCCCAAAAGGATCAACTCTGCTTTCATCCTTCTAGGGTCAATAAAATTAGTACCATACGCTGGGTTGCTTTATGTTTTTTTATAAATGATCTATAATTTGCAACACTAAAACTATTAACATATATGCCATTTATACTTTATTCTACACCATGAATGGCAAACATTTTGGAGTCCGTGTTAACGCTTACCAATAGATAAAGCAATATAACTAAAATATATAGGGGCACTTCTGTTCACATTTCCCTCCTTTTGTTACTCTCATTCTCCCATCTTCTCTCTTCTCCTTGATACACCGCATTTAATTGTAGCAATGGCAACTGTGTAGAAATTGTGTGCCTTTGACCGCCAACAAGTATTTTGTTATCTCTACTAAGAAATTATATATTACATTTTAACACTGTTTTACTATACATTTTATTTAAGTTTATGAGTTTGAGAGAGAGATTTTTGAAAACCAAACTTCTTAAAAACTGTCAGAATTGCTTTAAAAGTATTTAGAGCAAAATACTATAACATTGTTTTTAACATTTTGTTTTGTGATTAAATACATAATCGTATAAACCTATTATGCTTAAATGTCCCAGGATATATATGGAAATTAAAGGGATCTAATTGCATTCTTCCCTGAAAAAAACACTTTCTACTTAAACAAACAGGACATGCTTGGAAACTAGGAAAAGGTAAATGTAGCATGGTTAAATTAATTGATGATATTATTATTATACTTTAATTCCAACAAAATATATATATATATATATATATATATACAATTTAACTAACTGTTTAATTCTAACAAATGCAGTTTTACATGTAACCAGAGTTTCCACATAAATATTTTTCATTATTTGTTATTTACAGTACTCACCTTCAATTGAGAAACTTCCCATCTTAGACTCTAAAAAGTCAAAGAGAGTACTTGGAGCTGAAGGTCTTGCACCGGCAGACTCATCATCTACTTCTGCACGTGTTCTTCCTCTTCCTTTTCCTTTACCTGTCAAGGACACAATGCTCTTGGTTTGTGATCTTGTAAAACAGTAGCGCCTCTTTCCCCCTGTTCACACTAACATATTTAGCTTGTAAAGCAACATTTTCAAAAAGATACAATTTTAAAGTACCATAACAACATTATTTGCAAAGGTTGTAGTGCAGAGAGCACCCTCCACTTTGCCATCTTTTTAGGGTAGCTTACAACTGCCCCAAATTACTAAAGCTTCTGCAGCTGTAATCTTGACTAATGGAGCAGAGACATCCAAAGGAGGATGTTTTACTTCCTCCTTCACAGTATCAGATATGTACTAACTGTGTATGTATGTCTGGCATGCACAACTAGTGAAGACCTCTCTGTTACCCTGGGCAAAGTATGATTCCCTGTTGTGCAAAAAACAGTGGCTCACAAGATCTCTGCAGGCAGGCTGGATTGAAAAGCTGTGAACTGTGTCATGCATAAGCAGGTAGAAGCCCCAGTATGGGTGTGACCAGCTTACTGAGCAGGTCCAACTTATCTTATGTGATGAGTGCATCAGTGGCAGAGGGATAAACTATATATCATATAAACCACTGCATGTTTAGATTCCGAATGATACAGTGTTCCTTTAATAATGAATTGAAAGTTTAGAACATGTATACTACACAATATTATAAAAGGTGCCATGAATAGATGGTAACAAGTAAGCACAACATGCCCCTAGATGCAACTTGTGAAAAGAAAGGCCTTCACATATAAATATGTATTTTACTTAGTAACATTAAAACCAATAAAACCCACAAAAGGTCTCTATTATACTACAATACCATACAATTTTAAAAGTATTTTATTCCACAGATTTTAATACATTCCTATCAGCCACATAACATATTATTGTGACAAGGTCTTTTGAAAAGCTAGACACATATGCTAGTAAATGTTCTGTTAAAATAGGTGCCTCACATTGTTCTAGCTGTAGAATATCAGCATATTTCATAGAACTGTACCATAGGTGAATTATTCACTTAGGCAAAGTGCATAAGCCCACCTGGCCTACATTTAGGGGGACAGTTGCAATGTTGAGCCTTTTCTCTGTTATCCTGGTTTGCACACCAGCGTGAGCTGCTTTTGGGAAAGACAAAGAGAAATGGCTCCAAATAACTGCAACTGCATCAGTCAATGCAGAAAACAACAAAAAGCACTGAGAGAAGACTGGCCAACATGGATGCTGGTCGCCCTTGTACACATACACACAAGAATGACACCCCCCATCTATTTTAGGCAGCCCCCACTCCATCTGTATCACCAGTGCTGCTCAATATATACTGCATTCCCTTTCCAGTCACGCTGCAATCCTGTTCCGCTTTTATGCTTCCCAAATTTGCAAAGGCATGAGACAAGAATATGATCCAACTTGGGCTCTGCTCACACAAGCTTAAAATCTTAAGAAGAGAAAAAATCCACAAAAGGTAGAAATGCACTGTGTTCAGAATGGAAGATAGCTCTCTGGTACACAGGATTTTACATACCGGTATGTACATAAAATGTGAAAGTGGTAGAGTATGAAGATTAAAGGGTCAGGTAACAGACAATAGGTTAGCAAGATCTTTGAGAAAAAACAGGAGTGGACACTGTAGGGAGATTAATTAAAATCCTCAACACTTTTACAGAATTGAAAAAGTTGTTTTCAAAGAGGTTCAACATTCGTTCTTTATTAGTAGTATTTTAGTTTACTATTGCAAATCGCACTGCAATATATCAGTGTTTTATTTCTTTTGGAGAATGAATATGTAATGGTGCTGTCACAGAAAGCCGATGAGCCATATTTATAACCACACGCCTATGACATTACTGAAAGCTTTTTGAAGTGTGAGATATCTGACATATGCTGCAAACACTGTGCATGCCGTTTCTTTTAATAGCATGGATGAGAGAAGCTTTCCATTGACAGATTAATGCAGAGAAGGAAAAGAGGAGGCAGATAACCGCATCTCAAAGTCTTTACACCAAGATATAGCTGTGCATGGGAATCCTAAGGCCAGTAACAAATAAAAAGCTTTCATTATTTTGTCACATTGCCTCACAAATCAAGCTAAAGAGTTACCAACCCTTTGTTTTTGTTTTTTTAAAGTCATAGTGCCCGATTTGGTCACTCCCTCAAATAAAAAATAAAATAACCTAAAACTTACCTGAAGTCCAGACCCAGACGAAGCACTCCCCCATCTGACGTGATAGAGATGTTTTTGTTTGGATACTTTAAACTGGTATAATACATGTGCATGTAGGGAACACCTGGTATATTAAAAAAAAATAAAAAAAAACGCACACAAAAAAAAACTAAACTAAATAAAAACAAAGAGTATAGGTAGGATGGGAGGGCTTAACATAAGGACAATGGAAGGGAGGGAGGGAGGGGAGACAAAACTTCCTTGCAAGAGAGATGCTGATTAAGTTAGTTGACAGCGTGCAGTGCATGTGTTTTTTGCACAGATTTGACATTAGCAGTCCAGAACAGATTTCTGGGCTGCAGAAGTCACGTATGCTGGGGGTGCAACTAGTCCCTGGGGAAAAAACATTTCTAATATTTCTAGATATGCAGCCTTTTTAGTGAAAACGCTACACATACAGACTCTTACTACCATTACCACTTCTAAAAGAGCATACATTATTTGCTATAATCAAAATAGCTACACTTCCAGTTAAGAAAAAAATTGAAAGAGTTAAAGTTAAGGTGTAACAAGTATTTCTTTTTTTCTTTAATTGCTGAATAAACTTCCCGTTTAAATGTACTCAGTTTCAAACCAAACAGTAACAGCGCATAAAAAAATTAAATTAAAGTGGCTGTCTGATGTTCCATATAGTTATACCTCTCATTGGTGGTCCTTGTGGAAGCTTTGGTTTGCTGCCAGTAAGGAGGAAATTTAAAGCAGACTCCAAATTGTTGCCATAGTCCATGAGTGCTTGTCTGGCTGAATCTTTACTGAACCCCATTTCTGTGATGTGTCTCAGTGCCTTTTCGTCAACCTGTAATTAAAAAAAGAAAAGCATTTTAGATTATTTTAATACAAATGTATTATCTTTTCTCTGGCTCACTATCACTTCATTTATTATTTAAGTATAATCTTAATTATAATAATATAATTCTGGTCCATTTATTAAAATGTTTAGAACACATTCTCAGATGTTCACTTAATTTCCTAATGCATTCTAAATCCACAGCAAACATGATCATTCATTTCATCTGCCTATGCTCTGATTAAGTATGAAAGCTTGAGATGAAAGAAGGGAAACTCACAAGCAGATAATATTCGTATGAAACACGTTTCAGGACTTTACAAAGAATGGCAAATCGTGGTTCAGTAGATACATGTAGACAGGCCTGTTTTTTCCTCTCTTTCTCACTGGAGATTCCACACATTAATCCACAAAGGTCTAAGAATTCCAATTGGAAAGATTTACAGCTGATGTAATCAATTTGCACATTAAAGGGCAAATGGTATATTGATCTTAAAGTATTATGCAATGTATCTCTCTACTAACCAAAAAGACTGCTTATTTACTAAGTTAGGAATACAGCAACTTTTGATGTTAATGATGGGACTTCATGATAAGCAATTTGCAGTGTAGCAAAGACATAGGATCAAACGCTAACATATATACATCCAGCTCTGGGAAAATTAATACGGACTATTGAAACATAGAAGGTGATATATGATGTATTCTTAGTATGTCAAACAAGTCAAATGATTTTTTTATTTTTATTTATTTTTTTACAGATCATCTTTATTTCACAATCTTCTTTGAAATTAACCGTACTGTAATGCAAGTTGTATTTCATTCTTCACACACTAATTTAATGGAGCCATTATCTATAATTTAAACACTAAATTCACATGCCAGCCGTAATCCTGATTATGGAAACACAGAAATAGCCATGCAGGGAATCCAGATAACGAAATATATATAAGCATTCTTGTATAAGTATTTCACACTGTATTAATATACTTCAATGTTTATTACCATGCCACTTGCAAATAATTATTGCAAATGTGTTAATACAAACTATAGGTGTGCACTTTTTGCATGTTTAAGGGATTGCACTGAATAACTATATTGTAATGTGATTCAGGAAGGCAAGAGACAGTTTGATAAAATAACTCCATCCGGTCATGGCAAATGTTCATTAATATGCAAATAAACAAACAAAAAAACAACAGACATAAAAGGCTAAATTGAGCACCATATATTAGAGGCTTTCTGTGCAAGACAGTGCAACTTTCCCATTAAAAACAACAAATACACTCCATAGCAAAGAAAATAAAGTATATACAACCAACATGTAAACAAATTGGTGCTGTAAAAAGTGCTTAGTACATAGACTTAAAAAGTACTACAAATGTAAAATGTCAACTATGAATGAGCAAACATTGTTAAGTTCTAATATA
The DNA here is from genome assembly GCF_036172605.1 of Pelobates fuscus. Classification (NCBI taxonomy): domain Eukaryota; kingdom Metazoa; phylum Chordata; class Amphibia; order Anura; family Pelobatidae; genus Pelobates; species Pelobates fuscus. Next base: position 364,550,065 of record NC_086317.1, read on the forward strand.
TAAATCAGTGCAATCATTGTGAATTGTATGGCTCTCTCGACAGGATTGGAAAACAACATGTCATTTCATACCAGTTGTCTTTCTACTCTGTCTAATGTATGGATTTTTCATGTTTTGCTAACATCGTTTCATGAATGTTTCTGTAGTTTCTTTGACGATATCAATTTTTTTCCTTTTGTGCATTTATAATTGTACAAATGTATATATATTCTGAATAAAACAAAAAAATCAATTAATCAATCAATTAGTGCAACATAAATCGCTATCAAATCTCCTAAGTGGAATAACTGTGTGTGTCATCCAAAAGAAGCTAAAAAATACACGTTAAAATATATAAAAAATATGGTGCACAAAAACTGTGATGTATTTATTTACTTTTATATTTTTATACTGAAATCTTCCACTCACAAAACCTTAAAAAAATAAGTAAACACATATAAATAGCGCAGTACAATTCAAACAAAATACAAGCCCCTTATATTTCCCCATATAATTGCAACACACAATGTCAGAGGGGCTGCGTGGCACTCAAAAAAACTCCTCTAATTTCGCAAAGGACAGCAGGACCATCAGTATGGAAGCAAACACTTGATTAAAAAAGCACAATATCAAATCCAATAAAAACAAAAAGGAGTCAAAAATCATTAAGTTGGCACATTTCTTCCCCGCCCCTTTCTCAAAAATTTGTATTTCAAAGAGATCTAATCTTTATGAAACACTAAGTGACTGTGTTGGAATTCATCCCAATCATCTCTAACCCAGTCAAAAGATATGCTAAGACAAAGCAGGGACTACTTTGACACTTCTTGACACTGAGCAGAGCTATTGCAGTCAAGAAGTTTCAATCCCACAGCCGTCACCAGTGAAGGAAACTGGCTCTATCTATGGAGGATCTCACAGTCTCGATGCTGTGCTCTTGCACATGTGTGAGAGTACCATAATGCCGCACTTGCACAAGAGAACAGAGATGACGTTAGCTTCTGTGAGCTAAAGAGGACCCGCCAAAAAAAGGCGACCACGAGGGACAGGTTCAGGTAAGTACAACGCACCGTTGCCTGCTACTCCTGGCCGCCCGACACGCAGCAGCGTTGTCACCATCAGGGGTCTCTGCAAATTATGCAAAGCTCCCCAACAGTGACAGTGTCAATTTACGCAGTTGAGGTATATATCGAAAGTTCCTTGCCCCCTGAGGGCAAACCTCATGGGTAAGTCCTACACTACCAATCCAACTTGCTGATTTCTCTTTTTTTATATTAAGGTGAATTGTAAGTATATGAAGACAAAGAGGTTTGTTGTGATGGGGCAGGTTTTGTTTTTAACTTTGCACAATGTTGTTTTAATGTAGCAAGTAAGAGAAGAAATTTTGAGGTTTAAACAGAAGTCAGATATTATTCGAATATAAGGCAGTGTTTACATTACTGCCTGGTAAGACCTCTAGTGGCAGTCCCTCAGTTGGTCACTAGAGAGTGGAAAAGTTGTTTAAGTGGCACAGAGTCACTCTAGTTTTGTGAATTGCATTCATATAGCAAGATAAAGGTGTATTTTATATTGTATGAATTGTTCTGTACTGTGTACACACACACACACAGAGATATATATATATATATATATTTATTTTTTAAGAGTGGAGTATACCCATGTAAGTATAGAAGTACCTGTATCACAACCTTTGCTCACTGTATTTTACAAATATTTTATAAATCAAGCAGAAAGGAAATGTTTTCTGTTTATGATCGTGTGAGTGAGTGTCCGGTTCAGTAGGTAAGCCTTACCAGCTCACGATATACTCCTTCCGATTTTCCTTCTGTCCTGATAATCTTCTCTTTTTGGAACACTTCTCTGTTACGGTTCCCCCCAGTACCAGAATTGAGATTGCTTCCAGCATTACCACCACCTCCGAATGTCTTCGTCTAGAGATAAGAGAAGCTGTATTAAAAGTAAACAACTTAATTTCAAAGGCATCCCAAAGATTAAACCAGAAGGCAAGAAATCCAGGAAAGCGGCCTTTTTTTTAATGTTACTATTACTGAGCTGTACCTACTGATAAATAAAATGTTAATTTCCGTAAAATGAAACAGTAATCTACACACCGACTTCAGCGTTATCTTCAACAGTTGAAGCCGTATAAAAAAAGAAAAAAAAGAAGTTATAGAATGTGCCTGTTTACGAGCTACTCTGATCTGAATCATAACAATAAACGTAAATGGGAAAACTATACGGCAGGATATAAAAGAATGTGATCATAAAACTGGTCTTTTTCCAAAACTAGTTTACATGGAGTCCAAGATTCGACAGAGCTTCCTGTGACACATAAAATTCAGAAACATGAAAAGATGCTAGCAAATGTGATCATCTCCATAATGAGCTGCTTTTCTAGCATCCTAATCAGGTTTCAAATACTACTACATGTTTTTAAATATTAATGAGGTTTACATTTAGAGAGCTATGCATTAAATCATCATATAGTCCTGTCACCATCAAGTAATATGTAGTCCAAACACACCGATATAAGAAGACTTGTAATTACTTAGATTGCACCTTTATGAGGGGGAGATATATACACACACACATTTTAGACTTTCATTTAAATTCCAGCATACTCAAAAGGAAAACACTTACTTGCATCAGAAAATGGCAAAACAGGGCAACGTCAGAACACTAACTTCTACCCAACATGCTCTCCTGTCTCGCACTTCAAAACTGGTCATTGTATATGTTATCTTTTTGTTTAATGTACAAAGGATTCATATATACAGTCAGGTCCATAAATATTGGGACATCGACACAATTCTAATCTGTTTGGCTCTATACACCAACACAATGGGTTTGAAATGAAACAAACAAAGATGTGCTTTAACTGCAGACTTTCAGCTTTAATTTGAGGGTATTTACATCCACATCAGGTGAACAGTGTAGGAATTACAACAGTTTGTATATATGCCTCCCACTTTTTAAAGGGACCAAAAGTAATGGGACAGATTAACAGTCATAAATCAAACTTTCACTTTTTAATACTTGGTTGCAAATCCTTTGCAGTCAATTACAGCCTGAAGTCTGGAACGCATAGACATCACCAGACACTGGGTTTCATCCCTGGTGATGCTCTGCCAGGCCTCTACTGCAACTGTCTTCAGTTCCTGCATGTTCTTGGGGCATTTTCCCTTCAGTTTTGTCTTCATCAAGTGAAATGCATGCTCAATCAGATTCAGGTCAGGTGGTTGCCTTGGCCATTGCATAACATTCCACTTCTTTCCCTTAAAAAAACTCTTTGGTTGCTTTTGCAGTATGCTTCGGGTCATTGTCCATCTGCACTGTGAAGCGCCATCCAATGAGTTCTGAAGCATTTGGCTGAATATGAGCAGATAATATGGCCCGAAACACTTCAGAATTCATCCTGCTGCTTTTGTCAGCAGTCACATCCTCAATAAATACAAGAGAATCAGTTCCATTGGCAGCCATACATGCCCACGCCATGACACGACCACCACCATGCTTCACTAATGAGGTGGTATGCTTTGGATCATGAGCAGTTCCTTTCCTTATCCATACTCTTCTCTTCCCATCACTCTGGTACAAGTTGATCTTGGTCTCATCTGTCCATATGATGTTGTTCCAGAACTGTGAAGGCTTTTATAGATGTTGTTTGGCAAACTCTAATCTGGCCTTCCTGTTTTTGAGGCTCACCAATGGTTTACATCTTGTGGTGAACCATCTGTATTCACTCTCGTCTTCTCTTAATTGTTGACTTTAAAACACATACACCTACCTCCTGGAGAGTGTTCTTGATCTGGCCAACTGTTGTGAAGGGTGTTTTCTTCACCAGGGAAACAATTCTTCGGTCATCCACCACAGTTGTTTTCCGTGGTCATCCGGGTCTTTTGGTGTTGCTGAGCTCAACGGTGCGTTCTTCCTTTTTAAAGATGTTCCAAACAGTTGATTTGTCCACACCTGATGTTTTTCCTATCTCTCTGATGGGTTTGTTTTGTTTTTTTCAGCCTAATGATGGCTTGCTTCACTGATAGTGACAGCTCTTTGGATCTCATATCGAGAGTTGACAGCAACAGATTCCAAATGCAAATAGCACACTTGAAATGAACTCTGGACCTTTTATCTGCTCCTTGTAAATGGGATAATGAGGGAATAACACACACCTGGCCATGGAACAGCTGAGCAGCCAATTGTCCCATTACTTTTGGTCCCTTAAAGAGTGGGAGGCACATATACAAAATGTTGTAATTCCTACACCGTTCACCTGATTTGGATGTAAATACCCTCAAATTAAAGCTGAACGTCTGCAGTTAAAGCACATCTTGTTCATTTCATTTCAAATCCATTGTGGTTGTGTATAGAGCCAAAAAGATTAGAATTGTGTCGATGTCCCAATATTTATGGACCTGACTGTGTGTGTGTGTGTGTAGATATATATATATCTCTACACACACACACACACACACATATATATATTTTTTTATTTTTTTTGTTAAACACATGCACATAGATGTATAGAATAAATTGAAGGCATTTAAAAAGAAGTTGTGCATGATATGACAGGTACTCTTAAATGATCAACTATTAGGTGAGAAAATTATATACCTTTTAGTCTACACTAGAGAAAAGTGATGATCACTGCTCATGTGATTTTCTAGCTAATGTTGAACACTATTTCCCATTACTCGCAGCTAGATAGCAAAAAAAAAAAAAAAAAAAAAAAGCAGACCATTAATTAGATTGAACAAATGCATACACAAATAGAAGATTCATTTCAAACCTCTTTGCTTTTTGCTACTTCAGCAATTGCAGCAGTTCTTTGTTTTTCAAACTCATCGTTCTCCCCTACTGTTTTTGTTGCGTTGGAAACTTGCAATGTCTTTCGGCTATCAAGCTCCTTGCTGTCTACTGAAGTAACAGATATGCGTTGCTGAGAAAGAAGAAAAACAAAACAAAATAGAAACACATCAGTCGTGCAGGACTAACACTTCTGGATTTGTTTTCTTAGTAGTGTGAAATTTGCGAAATATTTCATGAAGAATTATAATACTTAAAACTATGAATGTAGTGCCATTAAGAGGTGGATCCTGATCTTGTACTGTCACTGCAGGTGTCCCAAAATCCTCTGATGTCCCTTGATATTGCACTGTTACTAGAGATGTGCCAAGATTCTGTACTATCATTGAATATATGGTCTTTTCTTGCATGGTCAATGGATGTGTGCCCTTATGCATGCTTTAACACTAGAGCTATGCTCTTGATCAGCGCTAACAACAAAAAACTTGCCAGGGTTTTGCACTTTTTAACTTCTGATTTGCGAAATCCTGCATGGTCTCTTCAGATACGCTCCATAAAAGTATCCTAGCCCTCCACTGGGTTCTACAAAGCACATTGCCACGAGGTGTATTTCAAACCGTTTCAAAAAAAAAAAGTATCCCCATTCAGTAACAATGTTTTAATTGTATCAAATGGGATAGTGATGTATTACACAATATCTCTATATTGGTGGCCAGCTGAAAATGTAATTTACTTTGTGAAGATAGCTGGGAGCCCAAAGTCCATAACTTTCCTATCCCAGATGTGTATAAATCACTCTTTTTTTTTTTTAAGAAAAAGCCCTACACAAGTCTACTTCATCATTCAATCAACACAATAAAGGGACACTCCAGACTTCAAAAAGCCCATCAGCTTGCTAAAGTGCTTTATGTGTCAAGAGTGTGACTTTTTTTTGTTTTTCTTCTCCATTTTACAAAAAATGCTAATTTCAACAGAAAGTGCAATTTTTGTAAATAAATCAGGTCACCCACCTCCCTCCTAGCTGTCAATCATACTTCCTGATTGTTAAAGGAACACTATAGTCACCTAAATTACTTTAGCTTAATAAAGCAGTTTTAGTGCATAGATCATTCCCCTGCAATTTCACTGCTCAATTCACTGTCATTTAGGAGTTAAATCACTTTGTTTCTGTTTATGCAGCCCTAGTCACACCTCACCTGGCTATGATTGACAGAGCCTGCATGAAAAAAAAAAAAAACTGGTGTAATTTACCTTAAAGGACCACTATAGTGCCAGGAAAATATACTCGTTTTCCTGGCACTATAGTGCCCTGAGGGTGCCCGCACCCTCAGGGCTCTGGGGAGAGGAAAGGGTTAAAACTTACCTTTAGTCCAGCGCCGGGCGGGGAGCTCTCCTCCTCCTCTCCTCCCTTTCGGCTGAATGCGCATGCGCGGCAAGAGCTGCGCGCGCATTCATTCAGCCGGTCGCATGGGAAAGCATTTACAATGCTGTCCTATGGACGCTTGCGTGCTCTCACTGTGATTTTCACAGTGAGAATCACGCAAGCGCCTCTAGCGGCTGTCAGTGAGACAGCCACTAGAGGATTTAGAGGCTGGTTTAACCCTTATATAAACATAGCAGTTTCTCTGAAACTGCTATATTTATATAAAAAAAGGGTTAAACCTAGCTGGACCTGGCACCCAGACCACCTCATTAAGCTGAAGTGGTCTGGGTGCCTAGAGTGGTCCTTTAAATAATTGTATCTCAATCTCTAAATTGAACTTTAATCACATACAGGAGGCTCTTGCAGGGTCTAGCAAGCTATTAACATAGCAGGGGATAAGAAAATCTTAATTAAACAGAACTTGAAATAAAGAAAGCCTAAATAGGGCTCTCTTTACAGGAAGTGTTTATGGAAGGCTGTGCAAGTCACATGCAGGGAGGTGTGACTAGGATTGATAAACAAAGGGATTTAACTCCCAAAGGGCAGAGAATTGAGCAGTGAGGCTGCAGGGCCATGTTCTATACACTAAACCTGTTTAATTAAGCTAAAGTTGTTCAGGTGACTATAGTGTCCCTTTTAGCTCAGTGGAGCTATACTCAAAAGGCAGCAATTACCAGAGCACCTGCCTTACAAAGACTTCCCATTGTGAAGTCGTTACTGAACACCTACAGAGAGCCCAAGTGAGGTTAGAATTGGATGGCCTACATAAGCTTCAAGCAAGAGACCTGCAGATTTGCAACCTGCTTTTAGATATACCCCTAATGAAAAAAAAGCATAAATACATGCATGTTTTCAATTGGGTAATATCAAGTAAACAGTGGTTTTATTTATTTTTAACAGATTTTTATAAACAACTAGAGCACTCGGAAAAATCTAAAAACATATTCAGACATGGGAGCTTTATAGAAGTAGATTAGATAACACTTATATTTGGTGACAGATCTGCTCTAATAAGGTTACCAAGAAAGCCAGTGTAAATGGAGAATAAAACAGGACCAAGAACAGAGCCTTGGGTAAAACTTGAGTAAGTGAGAAGGGGGCACTAAATTTATAAAGATCCATTTAGAAAGAAAAGATGAAAACCATGAAAGTATAGCATTACCGATGCCAAGTTTATGAAGAGTTTTAAGTAGAAGAGTGGTCAGTTTCAAAGCAGCAGAAAAGTCCAGTAGAATTAAGACATTAAGTCATTAGTCACTTTAGTAAGGGCAGTTTTAGTAGAATTAAGGGGGCAGAAGTCAGAATGAAGGAGGTCAAGGAAGGAGTTTATATAAGTCAGGTTTGGGACCAGAGCCGTCTTTAATGCAGGGCAAACGGGGCAGCTGCCCTGGGCCCAGTTACTCCTTAATTATTGCCTCATGTGTAAGCAGGAGGGGCGCAAAGCAAAATATATTTTAAGTCTGTGTGTTTTCCCCCAACCCTCTAACCCCCTAACCCTGTCTAACTTCCAAACCCTGTCTCACTAACCCTCATAACCTTCCTAACCCTGCCATGCTAACCTCCCTAACCCTGTCTCACTAGCCTCCCCCAGCCTTGACTTACTAACCCTGTCACACTCACCACCCTCCCGCAATCACTTAGAAACCCTCACCCTGTCACACTCACCCATTCCCAACGCTTACATGCAAACCCCCAACCCTGTCACGCTCATTACCTAGCTGTGGCATTCCAAATGGCACAATGAAAGGAGTAGCTTGCAGTGGAGTGACAGGGTATATGTAAGTTATCTGTTATCCTGGTGGAACTGTATGTTGGGTGGGCAGAAGGGGAGCACAATCAGAGAGATTTAGAGACCCTCTGTTCATTGTATAACGGTCACTGAAGGGTTAAAAGGTTTCCTAAATGGAGATGGGACATGAGAATATAGGAGGTGTGGTTATGGTCTGTAATTATATTATGGCCAAAATCTGTCAGCTTAGATTAGGCCAAAAAAAGTGAACCACTATGAGACCAATTGCGCATTGAAGAAAAAGGCTGGGGACTATCCTGGAGAAGACATGCAATCTCCTAAATGCATTGACAAATGAGTACTTCTCTGATCTAGTCTGTTTGTTGTGATTTTTGTAACTTGCCTATATATCAGCTGGAATTAACAGATGTAATGCTTGTTCATTCAATATACCACTCTTTCTTTAAAATATTATTGAATTACAAATCTGATTTCCCACAGCAAATTAAAACTTTTATTTTTTCCTTCATTATATTTGAAAAAACACATAAGATAAACAGATAGACATGAGTAAAAAAAAAAATATATATATATATTTTGCTTTCTATCTATTACTTAGAAACATAGAAACATAGAATGTGACGGCAGATAAGAACCATTCGGCCCATCTAGTCTGCCCAATTTTCTAAATACTATCATTAGTCCCTGGCCTTATCTTATAGTTAGGATAGCCTTATGCCTATCCCACGAATGCTTAAACTCCTTTACTGTGTTAACCTCTACCACTTCAGCTGGAAGGCTATTCCATGCATCCACTACCCTCTCAGTAAAGTAATACTTCCTGATATTATTTTTAAACCTTTGTCCCTCTAATTTAAGACTATGTCCTCTTGTTGTGGTAGTTTTTCTTCTTTTAAATATAGTCTCCTCCTTTACTGTGTTGATTCCCTTTATGTATTTAAATGTTTCTATCATATCCCCCCTGTCTCGTCTTTCCTCCAAGCTATACATGTTAAGATCCTTTAACCTTTCCTGGTAAGTTTTATCCTGCAATCCATGAACCAGTTTAGTAGCCCTTCTTTGAACTCTCTCTAAGGTATCAATATCCTTCTGAAGATAGGGTCTCCAGTACTGTGTACAGTACTCCAAGTGAGGTCTCACCAGTGTTCTGTACAATGGCATGAGCACTTCCCTCTTTCTACTGCTAATACCTCTCCCTATACAACCAAGCATTCTGCTAGCATTTCCTGCTGCTCTATTACATTGTCTGCCTACCTTTAAGTCATCAGAAATAATCACCCCTAAATCCCTTTCCTCAGATGTTGAGGTTAGGACTCTATCAAATATTTTGTACTCTACCCTTGGGTTTTTACGTCCAAGATGCATTATCTTGCACTTATCCACATTAAATGTCAGTTGCCACAACTCTGACCATTTTTCTAGTTTACCTAAATCATTTTCCATTTGGCTTATCCCTCCTGGAACATCAACCCTGCCGGTTTTCTAGGATAAACACATTTGGACCCAAATCAGAACATGGTATTCTAAACCAAAGCAGTAAAGCACATTTTAAAATGCTTAACTGAACCCAAAACAACAGCATTAGATTAATTGAATTAATTTTTTTCAATTCTCTAGAAAAGTGGTTCCCAAACCCAGTCCTCAAGTACCTATTTCCAGTCCAGGATTTATGGATTACCCTGTTGTGTCTTAAGTGTTATGGTTTTTTTTTTCTGTCTAAAAACATCTTAGACACTACTAGGTAATCCCTAAATACTGGACTGTTAGGGGGTACTTGAGGACTGGGTTGGGAACCACTGCTCTAGGAGAATTTATATTTAATTGCACGTCTCTTTTTTTAATAAATAGCATGTACTATACCTGTCCAAAAGGCACAAATGGTGGAGGACCTCCTTCTGTTCCAATATTGCTTCTGCTGTGCTTTGATAAACTCTGTTAAAAAAGTACAACATTGATTTTTTTTAACAACTGAAACGCTACAGATGCCATTAAACAAATTGATAATGTAACCATCAATTGTGGATTAAGAAAGTCACATACCCTGTACATAATATAACAAATATTTTTCTATCATTCATAAACCTCTCTATTTGCATGTAAATTAAATCAAAACTGCAATGTTTACTCCAGTACATGTCACATTCCTGGAAATGTCTAGTAAGTTGTTCAGAATTTGCAAAGGACAAAATGCATGTTTTATTTGACTGTTATAAGACACTCAATACCCCTAAAGCACTGTGCCTACTGTGTGAAGAGTCTGTCTTCTTTTTTCAGTTTAGAAAAAGTGCAGATTTCAATAGAAATTGGCACTTTTATAAATTAACCTGGTTACACCCACCTGGCTGTCAGACAACCAACTATTTTGCTACTTCCTGATTGCAAAGGGGCGATTGCAAAGGCTTGAGGCAAGAGAAATGCAGCTTTTGTAAGTTATTTCTAGATAGACCCCCACTGTAACAATGTATAATTAAATGCATGCATGTTTTCATTAATTGTATATTTACTGAACTTTAATTTTTTTAAAGTTATATTTTGTCAGTGAAGTGTCCATTTAAATAAATTACAAATGTTAAAAATTTACTAATCTATGCTTGTATTTAACAATCTATTTTTTGTAAATGATTATTTATTGTTCATTTGGTTGAGAAATTGTAAACATCTTTTCTTTCAGGATGTGTTCCGGAGGATTAGAGGAAGGCAGATGTGGTTCCTATATTAGAAAGGTGTTCAAAATCCTTGCCTCTAAATTATAGACCTGTGAGCTTAACGTCTGTGGCTGGGAAAGTATTTGAAAGGTTATTAAGGGATAATATTAAAAAATTCCTTGAGAAGAACGTGGTTATCAGCAAAAAAATCTGCATGTTTTTATGGAACACAGGTCATGTCAAACTAACTCTATTGCATTCAGGGACGGTGCAAGGATTTTTGACTACACAGGCGAAGATGCATTTTGATGCCTCCCCCCAAAATATTTTTATCTTCATCTCTGTGTCTCGTAGCCCCCCTTTTGAATTTCTTACCCCATTAGGGTTTCATAACCACTCTCTTGAATGTCTTACTCCTTTGGGCCTTATACCCCCTTATAAGCCTTTAGTGTGTCTCCTACAACCCCTCTAATGTATTTCTTACTTCCCGGCCAGCCCCTGTCTCTTTCTTCCCCCCAGCCCTCTCTCTCTTTTCTTCCATACAGACATAGATACAGGCAAAAATAAATACACAACCATACAAGCACACATACATAGTTATTCGGACACACGGTCACAAAGATATAAAGACACACAGTCATAAAAGGCACACAATTAAACAAACAGTCATACCATCTACACATACAGGTACACTGGCATACATACACAGGCACATAGAGAAATACAGACACAGACAAAGAAACATAGATAGGCAAATAGAGACATACATACACAGACAGTCATACAGACACATACATACACAGAAAGAACCCTGCACACAGATACTGTGTAAGTGCTCTGGCCATCCACAGTGGTCGATGCTCTGTGTCAGGCGGACATCGCTGGATCCACCAGTAAAGTTTTCAAAAGGAATAAATGAAGGCAACACTCCAAAAGTAAGGAAGGTATATTTATTGATAGGTGAACCACCCCATAGAAAGTGCGACGTTTTGGCTCAGCAGAGCCTTACTGCATGATTAAGGCTCTGCTGAGCCGAAACGTCACACTTTCTATGGGGTGGTTCACCTATCAATAAATATACCATCCTTACTATTGGAGTGTTGCCTGTGTTTATTCCTTTTTAATACATATACAGATAGTCATACAGAGACATACGGACTGTGCGAATCCCTCCTGCCGGCCACCCGGACATTTTCACCCCCTGGTCCGGTGCGCCCTAAGATCTATACTTCTACTTACGCCTTTGATTGCATTCTACAAAGAAGTAAGTAGAAGTATAGATCAGGGTGTTGCAGTTGATGTGAACTATCTGGATTTTGCCAAGGCGTTTGATACAGTTCCACACAATACATTAGTGTTCAAACTCAAGGAAATCGGTCTAGATGAAAATTTTTGTTCTTGGATAGAACATTGGCTTAAAAATAGAGTACAAAGAGTTGTCATTAATGGTACATTTTCAAGCTAGACAGAGGTGGCAAGTGGTGTCCCTCAGGGTTCTGTTTTGGGACCCCTCAATTTAACATATTTACAAAAGATTTTGAAAAAACGCATTGCAAGTCATGTTTCAGTGTTTGCAGAGGACACAAAACTTTGTAAAGTACTACAATGTGAGCAAGATATTACTTTGCTGCAGAGGGGTTTAGATAGATTGGGGGACTGGACACTAAAATGACAGATGAGATTTAATGTAGAAAAATGCGAAGTTATGCGCTTCAACATCAAGAATGCACAAACAACTTATACCCTTAATGGAAGCGAATTTGAGATAACCACACTATGCAACAGTGTGCAATGTCAATCAGCAGTGGCTTAGGCCAGTAAGGAATTGTCATGCATGAAAAAGAGCATTAATTCTCGGGATTAGAATATCATTTTGACTCTATAAATCGCTGGTAAAACCATCACTTGAATATGCTGTGTAATTTTAGGCACCTGTTCTAAAGAAGGATATTATGGCACTAGAAAGAGTGCAGAGGCAGGCTACAAAATCAATAAAAGGAATAAACCGTTGCCAAAATGAGGATATGATAACGTTATTCCAATATATCCTGGGCCAATACAAACCACTGTGTGGAAATCTATTCACAAACAGGACTTTACATAGGATAAGAGGTCATGCGTTTAGACTGGAAGAAAGAAGATTTAGTCTAAGGCAAAGGAAAGCGTTTTTTACCTTAAGAACGATAAGGATGTGGAATGCTCTGCCTGAAGAAGTGGTTTTATCAGAGTCCGTACAGATGTTTAAACCACAACTAGATGCATACTTGCAAAAACAGAATATTCAAGGATATAATTTTTCATTTCAGGGTAAATGCTTCTTGATCCAAGGATTAATCTCACTGCCATTCTGGGGTCAAGAGGGACTTTTTCTTCCCCTAGTTTGTTGCAAAATTGAAAGAGCTTCGAACTGTTTTTGTGTGTCTTCTTTTGGATCAACAGCAAAAAACAAATGTGAGGAAGGCTGAACTTGGACACATGTCTCTTTTCAACCTATGTAACGATGTAATACGTTTAAATCATGTGACGCTAATAAAGATACATTCTGATCTTTTTATTCCCAAGATTAAACTGTGCAAATCAGATAGTGTTATGGTTCTTGACAAGGCATGAAGTCGGTCATAAGCCAGCACTATATATGGCACTGTAATATATGTGCAAGAACCTTTGTTCTGTCCTTAAAAATAAAAAAAAATCTATGTAAAAGAGGCTGAATAGATAATAACAACAACAACAACAACAACGTATTTAACCAGAAAAGGTACATTCAGATTACTCTGGTTTTCAAGTACTTCCTGGGGATGTTACCTTAGCCCAACATCCAGGAGTTGTTAGTATTACCCAATTTAATGGTACTCATTTTATCTACCTCAGAAGGATGAAGGGCTGAGTCAACCTTGCCAGAATTCGACCACCATTGATTGTGACAGAGTTACATAATACAAGTAAAGGAACAACACAGGTACAATCATCCGTATGATGAAATAATTCAATTACTGTTCTAGTGTTCAGGTTAGCATGGACCGACCGTAGCATTTTGCACATGCCTTTGATAAAGTTGATACATGTGTAAAACAGAAGTTGTAAATGAAAGTCTAAATTGTATTGTTCTTACTTATCACAGGATTCAACATTTATTACAATTAGTGATTCACACTCTTAATGCCTATATCCAGTTACGCAAGGTACCATTATTAGCAGTGTAACTAGTTTCCCCGAAAATAAGCCCAAGTTACTAGTTCGCCAATCTATGTTCCGGGATTTGAAAGTGTTGAAAGTGTATCAATGAAAGTGTGTTTGAAATTGTGTGTAACGCATTGTGCACCTGGTTTTGTGTCTGATGCATACATCTATGTGAATGTATGGCAATGCATAACAACGTATGCCTATGAAAAATGGGTATTCGATTATGTGGTGGGTCAGCCAATTATTTTGTAACAGGCTTGGGTATTTTTCCATTTACAAGTTTACTATAAATGGTGTACAACAAAACAGATGTGCATTTGCATTCAAACAACACCATAATCTACTCTACAAAGTATCTTATGACATAAAGGAGAATTTAAATCACCATCATTGTATCAGTTATGGTGCAAAGGCACTTGGGGTAATGTCCTCGACAGACTTTTTTTCTGCCTGAGTTATCTGACAAAATTCTGAGATTTCCTGGTACTTATAGCCTAGACCAGTGCTCCCCAACCTTTTTATCGCCGCGGACCGGTAAACGTTTGATAATTTTTCCGTGGCCCGCTTGTTTTGATTTAATAAGACAAAAAAAAACCAAACAGTCACATATATTAAAAAAAACACGCAGACACATACATAGTCAGAAAATCACAAACACAGTCACATAAAGACATAGACTCAAAATTGTGTGTATGTGTGTGTGAGCGGTGCAGTGTGTATGTGAGGGTGGCAGTGTGTGTGAGAGTTGCAGTGTGTGTGTGGGGGGCAGTGTTTGTGGGGCAGTGTGTGTAGTGTGTGTATGGGGGAAATGTTTGTGGGGCAGTGTGTGCAGTGTGTGTATGGGGGCAATGTTTGTGGGGCAGTGTGTGTATGGGGGCAGTGTTTGTGGAGCAGTGTGTGTAGTGTGTGTATGGGGTAGTGTGTGTATGGGGCAGTGTGTGTATGGGGCAGTGTGTGTATGGGGCAGTGTGTGTATGGGGCAATGTGTGTAGTGTGTTTATGGGGCAGTGTTTGTGGGGCAGTGTGTGCAGTCTGTGTATGGGGCAGTGTTTGTAGTGTGTGTATGGGGCAATGTGTGTAGTGTGTGTGTGGGGCAGTGTGTGTATGGGGACAGTGTTTGTGGGGCAGTGTGTGTAGTGTGTGTATGGGGCAGTGTTTGTGGGGCAGTGTGTGCATGGGGGCAGTGTTTGTGGGGCAGTGTGTGCATGGGGGCAGTGTTTGTGGGGCAGTGTGTGCATGGGGGCAGTGTTTGTGGGGCAATGTGTGTAGTGTGTATGGGGCAGTGTTTGTGGGGCAATGTGTGTAGTGTTTGTGGGGCAGTGTGTGTAGTGTGTGCATAGGGGCAGTGTTTGTGGGGCAGTGTGTGTAGTGTGTGCATGGGGGCAGTGTTTGTGGGGCAGTGTGTGCATGGGGGCAGTGTTTGTGGGGCAATGTGTGGTGTGTTTATGGGGCAGTGTTTGTGGGGCAATGTGTGTAGTGTGTATGGGGCATTGTTTGTGGGGCAATGTGTGTAGTGTTTGTGGGGCAGTGGGTGTAGTGTGTGCATAGGGGCAGTGTTTGTGGGGCAGTGTGTGTAGTGTGTGCATGGGGGCAGTGTTTGTGGGGCAGTGTGTGCATGGGGGCAGTGTTTGTGGGGCAATGTGTGTAGTGTGTGTATGGGGCAGTGTTTGTAGTGTGTATGGGGCAGTGTTTGTGGGGCAGTGTGTGTAGTGTGTTTATGGGGCAATGTGTGTAGTGTGTGTGTGGGGGCAGTGTGTGTAGTGTGTTTATGGGGCAGTGTGTGTATGGGGGGTAAGGAGGCTTTTTTAAAATTTATTTAATTAAAATTAAGATATTCATGTCCCCCCTCCCTTCTTACCTTTACTGGGAGGAGGGGGACATTTCTTAGTCCCTGGTGGTCCGGTGGGGATTCCCTGGTGGTCCGGTGGTGGTGAGGTGAACTCTAGCCCAGTTACAGGGCTAGAGTTCACTCTTGCGAGATTTGGAGCGTTGCCGTGGTTACCGCGGCAACGCTCCAAATCTCGCGAGAGGAGGACCCGGAGGAGCTGCAGGTAAGAGCTTCCGGGTCCTCTCTCACTCCCCTGCCGGCTGTCAGCACAGTGCCTGCAGACTGGGGAGGGAGATCTCTGATCTCCCCTCCGGTCCGCAGGCACATTGCAGGGCTGGCACTTGGGCAATGCCAGCCCTGCATTAGCCGGCAGGCTCGCACACCCCACACCCCTGGGCGGCCCGGTACCGTTTGATCCACGGACCGGTACCGGTCCGCGGCCCGGGGGTTGGGGAACACTGGCCTAGACCTTCTGCAGCAGAATTGATAATCCATCCAAAGCTGTCCATTCATTGTCTCCTAGCATGGTGTTGCTCTTTTTTAGCTGACAACAGAGAGTATATTTTAAATTTAAAAACTATTTATATAAGACAGCACAAGTAAATCCATGAAGGATCGATTAGTTTGGGTGTGGCCTTAAGGGAATTTAATTTGGGAAATCGGGCTCAAATAAAAGTTTTGAAAACCCTTTTGCTATATTTACTAAAATAGGGGTCAACATCGGCCTGTAGTGTGCCTTTAAGAATGTATGTATGGCCTGTATGGGTTCAATATCCTCAGCAATTATGTTCTCTAAGCTGAATATGTGCATAAAGATCCCCACAACAAAACACACAATGATGTGCATAAAATTCAACATAATGTTAACATTTTCTTTTTTTTATAGCTTTTAAAATTTTTGCTCAAAATAGTTTTAGTCACTTATATATACAAACTAAAAATTAACAAACTAATAACATTCCTCAATTTCATAGCACAATTTAACTTGCTCCTACCTGAGCCTTTTATGTATTGTAAGGTAAGTATCAAAAGTCTGGAGCAGAATGACTACCTATTTCTGGAATAAAACCAATTTTGCTATATTTTACATTAAGAGATAAATAATCGTTAGCATCATCTTTTATTCATCTGAAACATACTTAAAAGGGGAACAAGGACTAGCACATTAAGCGAGGACTGAAAATAAATTATGCAGCTATAAATTCAAACATGTGCCTCTTAAAATTGAATTAGAATTACCAGTTCCAGCACCTAACTGTGAATCATTACAATTAATTGACAATCTCCTTGTTTTAAACGCATTGACTATGTAGTACATTGATGTTGCAAGTGTCATGAATATTCTCTGAGTTTGGCTAATTGTGTACATTTATGCTTCTCATCATTTTTCAATAAAAACCTATCAAACACTTCATAAGGCAAAGGCTGCAGTGTCCTTGAGTTAGTCCACTACCAGAGAAGACCAGGAGAAAGACAACCCCCCCCCCCCCCCTTTACTGTGCGGATATATGGGGTGCCCACAACACCTAGAAAAGAATAGAAAACAAAAGTGTTTCTTCTGAAATTAATGTCAATGAGTGCAGGTATCTCAAGCATTAAAGGGTCACTATAATCACCAGAACAACTACAGCTTTATGTAGTAGTTCTGGTGAGTATAGACAGCCCCTGCAGGCTTTTTGAAGTAAAGGCAAAGTTTACATTACAGCCTAAGGACACCTCCAGTGGCCACAAGAGGTGCTTCCTGGGGCAATACGGGCATTCAGTGTCTCCACGTTCTGCATGGAGACACTGAATTTTCCTCATAGATATGCATTGATTCAAGGAGATGCTTATTGGCCAGGGTTGCATTTAGCCCAGCCTCCTTGGCTGAGATCATCCAAATTAATAATATCAGCCAATCAAATGCTCTCCTATGGGAAAGCATTGTGATTGGCTGAGATCATCACTTCAAATGAGGTCAGCCAAGGAGGCAGATCAGGGGCAGAGCCAGCACCAGCAGACTCAAATAAAAGTATGATTTTATTTTATTTAGGGAGGCAAGGGGGGACATGGGGGCTAGACAGTGTTTCAGAAAACATGTATTCCTGACCCTATAGTGTTCCTTTAAAACTGTAAGGAGTAGCACTGTCATTTCAGCTTATATGACCAGATAGGCAGCTAAGCAGTGAAAGATGCAAAGCCAGGGTTTAGGTATCTGGTAAGCAGGAATATGAAAGGAAAAAGAAGAAACAAAAATGAGTATAGGAAGAAATTGATAGAGCAACTTAAAGCAAGATCGACTTCGGGTAAAGGGACAACAAAATATCCGAGCAATAGCAGTGTCTGGAGAGTGCCATAATGTTTTTATAACTTTAGTCTGTGATAGGATGTGGGAAACCGGAAACAATTGCATTACCTACCTTTAGGGTAGCTAAGGATCAAATATGTTGCCACACAATCAAACAGCATCAAATAAGATGCACAGCCCAGAGTAACTGACAAGCAAACCCAATACACCAAACAGTTTACTTCATATGTTTATAGGAATATGTCAAGGTTAATAGATGTTCAGCATGAATAATGTTATAAGCAAATTCTCAGTAGACCCTCCAGGGTATCTCACATAGTGCCTTAACATGCCCCATTTTTTCACCAATATATGCCCAAGTATGTGGTAAAAAATTATTTTGGGCATTTTTTACATACGGATTACATTTTTGCTGGGCATTTTGTATATTTAATTTCATATGTGCCACTAAGTTCAAAGACACACAATTATGCTCAGCTAAGTCTTCTGAGTAAAATGATACCCCCAATGAATGTCTTTGGCACTATTTCGTGAAGCTACAGTGCCATATAGGAGACCTGTCCATTTAAGTATTTACAGTAGAATTTTAAGAGACATATTTAATGGGCCTATGCTTCAATTTGGGTTATTATAGCAGTTTGACTGTTCAAACCCCCCCACACAAAGGCCTACCATTTGTAAAATTAGACACTCCAGGGTATCTTATATGGTGCATATTGTGCCTTAACATGCCCCCATTTTTTTTCACCCATATATGCCAAAGTATGTGGTAAAATAATTTTGGGGGCATTTTTACATACAGATTAAATTTTTGCTGGGCATTTTGTATATTTCATAAGTCTTTGGCACTATTTCGTGAAGCTACAGTGCCATATAGGAGACCTGTCCATTTTAGTATTTACAGTAGAATTTTGAGAGACGGATTTGATGGGCCCATATTTCAATTTGGGATATTAAAGCAGTTTGACTGTTTAAAAAAAAAACACAAAAAAAAAACACAAAAGCCTACCACTTCTTAAAGTAGACACCCAAAGGTATTTCAAAAGGCATATTTTAAACCTTCGCATGATCAAATACGGCTGCATCAGTTGATTGGACAGGTCAACTCCCCCCATTTGCCGACACTAATGCTGTATGCAGACTAGAACCCATTTAAATTCCTATCTGCCACGTACTGCGACCCTGCGAGTGCTTTCACCATGGATTGTGGTTAGGATGAAAACCTCCTTGTGTGCGCAGTTCATTCTGGCAGAAAGCTGCCGTTTCCCCCCTTTTTATTTATTTTTTCCCGCTAGAGCCTTTGGGAAACCTGTGCGACTCTTCCGAATAGTGCCACAGGCCACGGTCACGAAGCAGTACAGCATTTTTAAAAGTGGGATGCTATTATAAAAATGATCAATATACAAGTGATAACCCTTGTTAAGTAATGGCATTATTAAGTCCCAGACAATTTTCCCACTTGTCCCTGCGATATCTGGGCAATGTGGGGGGGGATCAAGGTGGCTATCCTTTCCTTTGTATACACGGAAGGTGTACACGTAGCCACTGTCACTTTCACACAATTTTTTAAAAAGTTTGACCCATATCGGGATCTTTTGGATGGGATGTACTGTTTAAACCCCAGTCTTCCCTTAAACTTCATGAGGGATTCCTCAATAGAAATGTATTTTTTTTTGGGGGGGGGGGGGGGGGGGGGGGGTGGTATAAATAGTGGCACATTTTTGTTAAAGTGGGCAATTAGAGGGCATATTTTATATAGGAGATCATACTGCGGATGACTTTTTGGGGGGCATTTTGTCTTCATATCTGTCCCTACTCATTGTCTGGGGAAATATGGGGGTATTGCAAATGTGACTTTTAGACCAATACATCCTAATTGTAGGCTTTTTAATTATCCCCATTAGCATTGTCATTGCCCAGATTTGTTTCAATTCTGGTACACTGGTTGGGTTCCATCGCTCTATCCGCGTACAGATTAGTCTGGGTGACTATCTCCCCAAAAATCGCATCCCCTAAGAACAGCTGCATACAGGGCCGGACTGGGAAAAAAATTAGGCACGGGCATTTTTCAATCAGAGCTGCCCCCTAAGAAGGGGGCGGGGCCAGAGAGGGTGTGTTTTGTCATCACTAATGACAAGCACGCCCCCTCTCAAAGTGAGCATGTTAGTTCAATGCGCAGAGCCCCGCTGAAGAGCTCTGGCAGCGCAAGCAAATTTAATAACATGCTTGCGCTGTGTTTGCTTTTAAATTGTCTCTGGTGTCTCCACAAGTGGGATACCAGAGGACAAAAGGGCCAGGAAATTTGTGTTTGTGGTGTAGTATGTGTGACTAGGGGCTGTAGAGACTGTGTGTATAGGGGGCAAAGTGTTATATAAGATGTATCGAGTGTGTGCATACGGGCTGTGGTGTGTGTGTATAGGTGACGTAGTGTGTGTGGGGGTTGTAGAGAGGGTGTGTTTAGAGAATGTTGTATGTGTTTGCTGACAAGGAATGTAGTGTGTGTGTAGGTGGTGCAGTGTGTGTGTGTGTAGGAGATCTAGTGTGTAAAGGACCCAGAGTGTGTATAGGAGATTGTGTGTGTGTGTGTGTGTGTGTGTGTGTATATATAGAGGATTAAGAGTGCATATAGGGTAAGGGATCTAGCGTGTATCTGGAGCGTAATGTGTGCAGTGGTGCAGTGTGAGGGGTGCTGTAGTGTGTGTGTGTGTATATATATATATATATATATATATATATATATATATATATATATATATATATATATACATATACATATATTTGGACGGATTGTATGTGTGAGGGGTGCAGTGTGTGAGGGTGTTTTTATGTGCCGTCACATTATAGGTTTCTAATTTTCTTTGTCTGTTAACTCACTGAGGGTTATTTTATATATATATATATATATATATATATATATATATATATATATATATATATATATATATATATATATAATGTGTGTGTGTGTGTGTGTGTGTGTGTCTGAGGGTGCTGTGTGTGTCTGAGGGTGCTGTGTGTGTCTGAGGGTGCTGTGTGTGTCTGAGGGTGCTGTGTGTGTCTGAGGGTGCTGTGTGTGTCTGAGGGTGCTGTGTGTCTGAGGGTGCTTTGTGTGTCTGGGTGCTGTTGTGTGTCTGGGTGCTGTTGTGTGTCTGGGGGTGCTGTGTATGTTTGGGAGCTTTGTGTGTCTGGGTGCTGTTGTGTGTCTGGGTGCTGTTGTGTGTCTGGGGGTGCTGTGTATGTTTGGGTGCTGTGTGTGTCTGGGGGTGCTGTGTGTGTTTGGGTGCTGTGTGTGTCTGAGGGTGCTGTGTGTGTCTGGGGGTGCTGTGTATGTTTGGGAACTGTGTGTCTGAGAGTGCTGTGTGTGTCTGGGGGTGCTGTGTGTGTCTGGGGGTGCTGTGTGTGTCTGGGGGTGCTGTGTGTGTCTGGGGGTGCTGTGTGTGTCTGGGGGTGCTGTGTGTGTCTGGGGGTGCTGTGTGTGTCTGGGGGTGCTGTGTGTGTCTGGGGGTGCTGTGTATGTTTGGGTGCTGTGTATGTTTGGGTGCTGTGTGTGTCTGAGGGTGCTTTGTGTGTCTGGGTGCAAGGATGTATTTACCACAAGGCAAACAAGGCATTTGCCTAGGGTGGCACTTTCAGGGGGGGTGCCAAAAAATGCCACCCCAAGCTCCCAGACAAATGCCTTGTTTACTTTGTGTTCTGGGGCTGTCCACCTTAATGTGATTGAGTGTAGCGGTCAGTGTGTGTCTGTGAGTGAGTGAAAGTGTGTGTGTATTTCAGTGAGAATAGGTGTGCCTGTGAGTGTGTGTCAGTGTGTGTATGTCATTTTATGTGTATCTGAGAGTGTGTGCCTGTCAGTGAGTGGGTGTGTCAGTGTGTGTCTGTTAGTAAAAGTGTGTGTTGGTTAAACAGTGTGTGCCAATGACTGTATGTGTGTGCCAATGACTATCTGTCAGTGAGTGTATACCAGTGCACGTATCAATAAGGGCATTTGTCTGTCAGTCAAAAAAGTGGCCTTGACACGAATTGGGGGGGGGGGGGGGGCAAATTTAGATTTTGGGGTGCCCAAATTTAGTCGTGCCTAGGGCAGCACAAATCAAAAATACACCACTGGCTATGTGTGTCTGAGGGTGCTGTGTGTGTCTGAGGGTGCTTTGTGTGTGAGTGTGAATGTATATTTTATTTAAATATATTTTTTAGTAATTATAAAAAATAAAAGTTATATCCCCCCCCCCCCCTTCTTACCTTTATCCTGGGAGGAGGGGGGGATCTGTTCTGCCTGGGAGGGGGGGTGCCGTGCTGCCATGCTTTCTTCCCTAGAGGTCACTCTCGCGAGAACGCGAGAACGCTCAGACCTCGCGAGAGGACCCGGCGGAGCTGCTGGCTAGAGCTCCGCCGGTCCTCTCCGCCTGCCTCCCTCCCTCACTTACCAGCTGGCGGCCGCCTGTAACTGCCTCTGGGCCGGTGAGGGAGATCTTTGGTCTCCCCACCGGCCCATGGAGGCACACAGCGGGGCCGGCGCTCGGGTAGCGCTGGCCCTGCAGCGGCCGGCTGGGGAGATCCTGTGATCTCCCTGCCGGCCTCGGCCCCACGGCCCACCGGGCATTTGCCCGGTGTGCCCGATGGCCAGTCCGGGCCTGGCTGCATACAATCCAGCGCATTATAGCCAGACAGGTCAGCCTGTATGCCAGGATTGTGATTATTAGGGGGTACCCAGTCATCTGCGCCATGTTCAGCATTAGGGGAATCAGTGATTTCTCCTGATGGTCCTGCAGTATCTGACACATAGTCCCTGTCACCTCTGAGTCGGACCCTAACAGGGCATAAGCCTTCTCTGCGCTACACTTCCTAAACAGCAAATCTCGGTAAACTTTAACTAACTAAACTTTAATTTTTTTTTCTGTTTACCCCTATCTTATCACTAAATTCCACCCACCCAACTAAATCACAAATTAATAAAATATAAAAATGTAACCCCTTAGGGTTACTTAAAAAAAAAAAAAATCTACTTTAACCCTTGAGGGTAAAAAAAACAAACAAAAGCTAGATCACAGTAAAGTACTGTGACCTGTATATTGCTCACTGCTGGCAGTGATCAATCAGCAGGGAAAGGGTGTTGTTTTTTTTTTATAAACAACAGGGTAAAGGGATTTGGGACCTTTTGTGACAGTTTAATTTCTTCAGGGACACAAAGTAACAACAATCCGGATCTCTCCACTTCAAAAACCCTCAATAGGTGGAGGGAGGCGGATCTGATATCCCAGCAGCATTGTGACCACTGTGACTGCCTGTTACAGCGATCACGTGCGCTGGGACATCGAGATTTGCTGCTGCTGGTCTGCCTCTCACTCGAAGGCACCCAGCAATAGCGTTAACCCAGGGTCCGTCATTCCGTTAATAAGGGGTTAATTGATTATTATAAAGACAGCAAGCCACTGCTTGCCGTACTAAGCATCCATAGCAACAGTCACACTTCCCATGGGCTTCTTTTAAAGCACACACTATTTATTGATATTACCGGGTGGTATTTTGTGTATTGCTCATTCTTGGGTTCTCTACCAGAGTGCTTGGGAGTCTGATCCTTCTTTACAATATAATTTAATGTACTTAGAACTGTACCCTTCTGGACAGAGCTCTTAGATGTCCCACCTGAAGCCTAACTGTACGTTTTCCAACTGGGGTTACTACTGCATTCACTTGACACATGCTTTCCTCTTTCAGTTCCTGGTATTTGTCCACCTTCTCATGTTCCTTCTTGATTTTCTGGTCACTTGGTATAGCCACATCCACCACCATTGCAGTCTTCCATTCCTTGTCGAACACCACAAGGTCTGGGTTGGTTTGCTAGTACTTGCTTGTCTGACTGGATCTGGATGTCAATCAGAATCTTAGCCCTGTCATTCTCAATTACACTTTGTTGTATCTCGCATCTAGACTTAGGCAGGTCCAGCCCATATACTGTGCAGATGTTTTGCTACACAATTCCAGCAATTTTGTTGTTCCTCTCAGTGTATGAAGTCTTGAACCTGGCTACTATGTGCTGGATTGCCTCGGAAACTTCTTTGCGCTCTTTGAGTTCTGTGAGGTGGGTAGACCATTGCTTCTATTCATCTTGTGTTGAGTGTTTGCTCCTGTGCTGCTATTTTCACACCTATATTACAAGTGCGAACGTTCTGAATAATTGATGGGAACATGCCAATGGGGCACTAGAGTGGTCCCCGTTCTGGAGACGAATGGGGGTCCGTTTATATGAACGCGCCAGAATGGAAAAACGGGTAAACACACAAAAAGCAAGGGAAAACACAGTAAAAAGCAAGGGGAAACACAGTAATATAAAGGGAAACACACAAATGAACGGAGCTCTGCTTCAGGCACCAAGTAGTTTCGTCACAACAACATTGTTTTATTTTCCTCTTCTCTGGATGCTTGCTCTATGCTGACCACCATGTGCAAAGTAAAGAGCTTATAAGAATGACTGACAGAGAGCCAGATAGAGCAACGTAAATGTAGGATAAAGAGGTTTTGATTGTTCCATTTAATTGAATTTTTCACATCAAAATAAAAAATTGTTTAATATAAGGATACTAAAACATAATATTAAAAATCCTTGGAAGTGATTTTCCCTTTAAAGTGATTTTTCAAACAGACCATCCCAAGTCTTGCATCAATACTATGCTTCTAGATATATAGAGGTTTACACTTATAACATTGTCTATATAGAGTTGTTACAACTGACTACAAGAGGTCTTTGGAGACTCTTTGCATTCCATATTCAAGCTTGTGGATTATTCCATTCTTTTCTTGGCACAGATCGTTTGTTTTTTGTATTTTCATTTTATGTGATTGATTTTAAACAGACAACAAGTGTTTTTGCCAACTTAACTGAGGAAGGAGGAAAATAGGTACTGTAAATATGAAGTACAGTCATGGCCAGGGATAGAAAACAAATATTTGCCATCAGCAAGCAGTGCGTGATCCAACAGAGTACTTTTTAAAAATGCTACCATAATAAAAATTAGATTATTTTTGTAATACTTTAAAATGATCCAAGTTTGGCAATTTATAGTATACTCGAAATAGAACTAAGGCTTTATGAACATGTTTTATACAGTAAGTCTACACAAAATGATGGATGTTTCATCAAGAACAGAATTTCACTGCACAATGCCAGCTACAATAATGAGGAGCATTAGAGAAAGAGTACTGGAATAAAAGGCAGGAGAAGAAAAAAGGCACACATATACAGCGAAAAATGACTGGAAAGAGCAACCTCTGAATAAATTCAGTAATAATTCTGAATGTGAAACAATGGGTTTGTCAACTTTTTATCACTTATGTTACAAACCACCTCTTTTACCGGTAGGATTTTGTCACAGATCTTATGGTAACCACAGCCTTCTAGGGTAATCAAAGTCCAGGACACATTAGGCTCAGTTTTTCTGATTTATTTGGTGCAAAATATACAGGTGCGTCAAAATAAAATAAACAAAACAACTTCCTTGCTCTTGTTTGCGCACTTACTAAACACAGTAATCACTAACTGGAATTGGGTGGCTTTCCCACTTACCAATTTACAATGGCAAAATATAGCTACAAAACACACCATTCCTCTGGCTCTTTCTCCCTCACTCTGCAGCAGGCTGATCCCTTCTTTTAAAAGCCTGCCTGCTAATTGACCAGCTACAGGTGAGGATCAATTAGTTCATATCTCTGGAACTCCTAAGGTATATACACAAGATTTGGTCTGGCTGTTATATAGCAACTAGTGCCAGGGCCATCTTTAACATTGATTGGACCCTGGGCATGCATTTGTTTGAGCCCCCTGGATCCTGCTCCCCCCACCCCACACTTTCACTCTCTGGCATGCAATCACGCCCTCCACCCCAACACAGTGGCAGAACTAATGTAGACAAGGCCCTGGTGCAAGACATTGTTTTGAGCCTCCCCTCTAGCGCAAGAGCAGAGAAAAGATAGATCCTCATCTGTTGTACAATTCCCACGATGCTATGCCAGCTGGGGATCTACCATTTGGCCATTCTTGCAGGGCTGTATTTGTGAACAGTGTTTGTGCATTTGAATGTGAGCATGTTGTTGTATACAGTATGTGTGTGCATGTAGGGTGTAGTATTGGTGTTTAAGTGTAGGGATGTGTTTCTATATACATTTTGAGTTTGAATTCAGGGGTGTGTTTGTATGTAATGTTTGCAGCGGTGTGTTTGCATGTTGTGTTTGATTGCCGTGATGTATGACATGCATTCACAGATATACATACACATTAGCACACTGATACATGCACACATCTGGACACATGCACACACTGACAAAGACTGGCGTATACACACAGAGACACATACATAAATACACTTGCATACACAGAGATAAAAACACTGGCACATCCACACACAGAGATACACACTTACACACACTGACACAGATATTTGCACACACACAAACGCAGGTACACATGCAGGGGTGTATTTGTGTGCAGTGTTGGCGTAGGCATGCTGGAATGTATGCATTGTCACACAGATGCACACTTACACAAACACTGAGATACACACAGGAACACAGATTCACATGCAGGAATGCTGGAATGCAGGGGTGTATTTGTGTGCAATGTTAGATGGGATGTATGCATTGCCACATGCAGATACACATAAAAACTGACACACACACACAGTCAGATACACACACACACAGTCAGATACACACACACAGTGACACAGAGTCACACACACACACACACACACAGTCACACACACACACACACAGTCACACACACACACAGTCAGACACACACACACACACAGTCAGACACACACACACACACAGTCAGATACACACACACATACAGTCATACACACATACAGTCATACACACACACAGTCAGATACACACACACACACACACAGTCAGATACATACACACACAGTCAGATACATACACACACAGTCAGATACACACACACACACACACACAGTCAGATACACACACACACACACAGTCAGATACACACACACACACACAGTCAGATACACACACACACACACAGTCAGATACACACACACACAGTCAGATACACACACACACAGTCAGATACACACACACACAGTCAGATACACACACACACAGTCAGATACACACACACACACACAGTCAGATACACACACACACACACACAGTCAGATACACACACACACACACACAGTCAAATACACACACACACAGTCAGATACACACACACACACACACACAGTCAGATACACACACACACACACACATACAGTCATACACACACACACACACACACACAGTAAGACACACACACACACACAGTCAGATACACACACACAGTCAGATACACACACACAGTCAGATACACACACACACAGTCAGATACACACACACATACAGTCATACACACATACAGTCATACACACACACAGTCAGATACACACACACACACACACAGTCAGATACATACACACACAGTCAGATACATACACACACAGTCAGATACACACACACACACACACACAGTCAGATACACACACACACACAGTCAGATACATACACACACAGTCAGATACACACACACACAGTCAGATACACACACACACAGTCAGATACACACACACACAGTCAGATACACACACACACAGTCAGATACACACACACACAGTCAGATACACACACACACACACAGTCAGATACACACACACACACACACAGTCAGATACACACACACACACACACAGTCAAATACACACACACAGTCAGATACACACACACACACACACACAGTCAGATACACACACACACACACACATACAGTCATACACACACACACACACACACACAGTCAGATACACACACACACAGTCAGATACACACACACACACACAGTCAGATACACACACACACACACACACACAGTCAGATACACACACACACACAGTCAGATACACACACACACACACACACACACACACAGTCAGATACACACACACAGTCAGATACACACACACAGTCAGATACACACACACACAGTCAGATACACACACACAGTCAGATACACACACACACACAGTCAGATACACACACACAGTCAGATACACACACACACACAGTCAGATACACACACACACACACAGTCAGATACACACACACACACACACAGTCAGATACACACACACACACACAGTCAGATACACACACACACACACACAGTCAGATACACACACACAGTCAGATACACACACACACTCAGATACACACACACACAGTCAGATACACACACACACAGTCAGATACACACACACACAGTCAGATACACACACACACAGTCAGATACACACACACACAGTCAGATACACACACACAGTCAGATACACACACACAGTCAGATACACACACACAGTCAGATACACACACACAGTCAGATACACACACACAGTCAGATACACACACACAGTCAGATACACACACACAGTCAGATACACACACACAGTCAGATACACACACACAGTCAGATACACACACACACACACACAGTCAGATACACACAGTTAGATACACACACACACACAGTTAGATACACACACACACACAGTTAGATACACACACACACACAGTTAGATACACACACACACACAGTTAGATACACACACACACACAGTTAGATACACACACATACACAGTTAGATACACACACACAGTCTTTTACAGAAGTGTGGCTTCCCTGGAGTCCAGTGGGAGCTGGATAGCTGAGATTGATGGTTCTCTTGGTCTGTACCTTCTCTCTTGGTCACCTTCTCTCCATGTATGCCTCCTCCTCCCCAGCGGCACTCAGTTAATTGGGAGGAAGTGACCTCACAACACTTCCTCCCAGCAGGCACGAAGACAGAGGCCCGGTCTGGAGCTCTTTTAAAGGGCCGGGGGGCCATGATTACCTCATCTGCAGCAGCCCACCGGAATATTTCTTAGTATCCCGGTGGGCTGTACAGACCTGACTGCGGGCAGGGGGCCCACAGGGCAGCTGCTTTGGGCCCCCCAGGAGCAACAGGGCCCGGGGCAGCTGCCCTGTTTGCCCCTTGTTAAAGACGGCCCGGACTAGTGCTATTGGAGCACCGGCCCACACTGCTCTCCAAATGCTCCGCCCCAGGGACCCTTACCATGGTTTGCAGAGTACCAACAATGTATCTTGTAAACCTAACATCTCTCCCTGGGACATTTAATTGAGAAACCTCAGGCTGCTGTTTAGTAAATCAGGCCTAATATATATTCTCTCAACAACCATTCCACATTTTCTCTCACACGTAATATATATTTAAAACAATGTACTGAAGGATTAACAATAGCATAAAAACTGTTTTTAAAATGTTATATTTAATTGCTGATCACTTCATTCTTAAGGAACCATCTATTTGGCACAATTTCCAGCTTTTTTGTAATAGGGTATATTAAAGCATCACAGTTTGGCATACATGCAATGTGATAGATATAGAACATGCATCTCCAGTCAAGTAGCATATTTGTCAAACTACTAGGGTACTACTAGACTAGTAACTCAGACATTTAAAGCACTACCACAAACCATTTAATGAAATGCTTAAAGTAAACCTTACTGGCATGGTCCCTATCCCTAACCCCAAAAAAACAATATACAAAAGTAAAGAATTTAAGGGAGACTTAACTGTAGGGCTCGGGCTGGAGGGAGGGAATGAGGCTGTGTGGTCATTGGTGTCTTTCGCTGCAAGCTATGTGCGCAGATGCCAAATATGCACAGATTAAAGGGTATGGTTAGAAGGAATTGTTCAATACTGAATGGAACGACAGTACCAGGGAACACCAGGCACTATTACCAAAACGACTGGGTCCATTTAACATTAACCAGGCCTGGAACTTTCATTCTTGGATGGCTATTGACTTTTTTTTTTTTTTTGTGAAACTAAAGAGATTTAAACATTGAGGAAAATACAGCATTACAATAAAGTAAAATTGTTGTGTTAGTGCTTGAATGCTCTTTTAAGATATGTTTATGATCTATACATATTTATTAACTACAACAATCATCTGCAAAAAGATATTACTCCAAATTTCTTACCCTCTCCAAAACTGCATGTAGTGATTTTTGGACACAAAATTAGCACAATATTATTGGACATTTATATTATATGTTTACATCTGGAATATGTTTAAATAGTAGCCAAGAAAGCTTAATAACATATCACTGCCACCTTCCATAACCTTTTACAACCATCATTCGGTATAACCCATGTAAACACAACAGTTTCACGCCATGTCTGCTTTGAACTCGCAGATGTCCATTTATGATGGGCTGAATGGAATTTGGTTTCCTAAATTATTATTACAGCCACATCATTCACGAAATGCATTTGAAAACAACTGGTACGTATTGAGCTCATTGCAGTTTCAATTTGTCTGATTGTGAATTTCACAAGGAAAATTAAAAGAATTGAGCTTAGTGTAAGTGACCAAGATTACTTTCAAAATCTACTTTTAATTAGTAGACCCCATTATCATTATGAAGCTTGTTTTACTACAAATACCTTTTGACCTGAGTTTTGTTTTTCAATCAATCCTCATTTGATTTTCTATTTCCTATATATTTAAATTTTATATATATATATATATTTATATACCGTATTTATCGGCGTATACACGCACCTCATTTTAAGAAGGAAATTCCCCCCCCTCCCCCCATAGTGTTCCCCCCCTTTCCATAGTATTCTCCACCCCCTCATCCCATAGTATTCTCCCCCCTCCCATAGTATTCTCCACCCCCTCCCATAGTATTCTCCACCCCCTCCCATAGTGTCCCCCCCATAGGGTCTCCTAGTGCACTTTCCCTCCCCATGTCCCATAATTACTTACCTGTCTTGAAGCGTGGGCCGGCTTCACAGCGCGCACCGCGGTACGGGAACTTCAATTTCAGGTTCCGGTTTCCGGCGAACTGAAAGGAAGTGTGCTGAAAGGAAACCGGAACCTGAAATTGAAGTTCCAGTACCGCGGTGCGCGCTGAACACCGGCCCACGCTTCAAGACAGGTAAGTAAATATGGTATATCGGCGTATAACACGCCGATAAATACGGTATATATATTATATATTTTTTTGCAAAATCACTGTTTCCTGCCCACTTAAATAGTTTTACTTAAAGGACCACTATAGTGTCAGGAACACAAACATAATTAAAAAAAAAAAAAATAGATGAACCACGATCAGCTTAAAAAACAATTATACAATAAAAAAGCATATATACACATATATTAGACTTGATGTTGTCTCTGTATGTTATGAGATTTCTCAAAAAGGGGGAGGAAAAAAAAACAACACACAGATATAGTGTAATACGTCTTTAAAAAAAAAGATAAAAAAGTATAAAAAGGGGGACGGGGCCGGGCCGCCGAGCTGAGCGGTCCCAGGACAGCTCGGCTCCTGCAAACAGAGGCACAAATAGCCTGTACATCGAGATTTTTGGGGAGATTTACCGGCAAATAACTGCGACACTCGACGGAACCGGGCTATCTGAGCTGAGGAGAGGCTTGCTCTTGAAGTTTTAGTCCCTCGGAGGATTGGGCCCGCTGCAACAGGCGGGACCTATGCTGGCGGTGAGTGAAGCGGACGGCCGCCGCAACACTATCCTGCCCGACGGAGCCCGACATGCGTGGAATACCAGCGGGCCCGGTCCTGTCCCCCCCCCCTCTGGACCGGGGGGGGCGTGATCCCGGTCCAAGCCAAGCTAAGCTATGTAGCCAACTGTGGAAGCGCTGACATGCAGACCCAAGACCCGTGTACAAGATGGCGGAGACCATGTGCGCAGGACCTGCAATCTTGAGCACAAGGCAATCGGCAGCCACCACCTGATCTAGCACACGGGGTAATAAGCGACAACGGTCCACTACCAAGCAAAGGTCACACGCCCGGAGACACCCCTGGCATATGGCGCTTGTCAACCACCACACACGTGGATACCACTGCCGAGAGGCCCGCTCACTCTTCATCTGAGCTAGGCACTCACCGGGAGGAACCCCCCCACAGCCTGACATACACCCAGGGAGAAGCTTTGGATCCGGCGGAACCCTGGGCCCACAGTCCTGGTGATGGGTCCAATGGCAAAAGGGCGCGAGCACCTATTAAGGCCTCAGGCCGAAGACAAGCGGCCCTCGGACGCAGAGAAGCCACGGCAAGGAATCCAGCGTTACAACCCACGCCCACAGCGCCCGCTAGAGGAACCGGGGAACCGAACAAATTAGGCCGGAAGGGAAGACACATGGAAAAGTGAACTGACAAGGTACAGTCATGGGTTGGAACATGTGGGTAACCGACATCCGCCTCTGTCGTGCTTTGTCAGGACAGACTACTGTATACACGCCTTCTGTGATGGACTGATGCGACCTAATCCTGTGCAACTGTCGTGCCCGTGCATGCTGTGCCTGGCGTGGACACTAAACAGCAGGGCTACATCTGATGAGTACCAACGTCAAGAATACTGTGTTTTCTTTTATGATTTCTTGTTAGACCGCTAACAGCATACTTACACCATCAGACAGACATCGCTAGAGTTAGCCACACGGAGGTATACCCTGCGGAATCGTTATCCAACACCCAGAAGTAACTAGCAAGAGGGCCAGACTATGCTTACAACATGCATACTAGCCACTGACTTAACATACACAGAACGGGACACATCACGCCAGGTCAGCCCGCACGACTCAGCTCAGCCGCTCTGAGGATCTGACAATGATGGGCATACGGCAGGAACATAACTCGACCAGCCTGTTCACAATTATACTTACCTCATAACGCTGAAGCGACGACCACTGCCTGACTTACCAACCTTGTGCCTAACTCGGGCCTGTGACCCTTCATAATCTTGCACCATTCTTTAGACCACTTGACTAGATAGGCAATGCACTGGAGCAAACTCACAAGATTGGTATGTGAAGATGATAAAGCAATTGTTATAAGCAAATGTTAAGAGCAGCTTTTATATGCAAATGTAGGATTTCCATCTACTTATGTGTCTACAGCGATGACCCAGTTAGCATATACCTAGTCATGTGGATATAACTACCTACCATAACCAATCTAGCGACGTCAAGCATAAATTGTTATTATACTAAGTGCCTAAGTCATTGCATAGTCTAAGGTTACTTTCTAACAGTCTATCAGGATAGGCATAGCCACTAGCTACAACACGCTTTTGTTACATGACAAGTTAACACAATTAAAAAATGAGGCATCATCACTCAGGAAATTTAATTTTTTCAAAGCTATCGATGTACTAACCCTTTATTGTAAACCGTTTTTGCATTTCCCTCTCTTTATTTCTGTACCCCATCTCATATGCTTCAATAAAAGATTGACAAAAAAAAAGTATAAAAAGCAGTGAAGGTACACTCACATTTTGGAGCTGCTCATAGCTATGCTGTATTATAGGAACACAAAAATGCATTAGTAAAAATCACAGTTTATGTTCCCGGCACCTCTTGCCTCCCTTTAAAAATGTTATTATAATCACCTTTTTTTTTTTTCTTCAAGACCGTACCGGCCACATGGCGGTTGGCCCTGTCTTACTCTGCCACCATCGCTGCGATCAATTTTGACAAACTCAGCCAATCCAATGCTTTCTCATTAAAAAGCATTGGGAGGCTATTGCAGATGTGCAACAAAACACTGGGCTGGGCAAATGAAAAGATGCTTTTAATTAATGCATCTCTATGGGGAGTAATCAGTGTCTCGCTGAACTGTGCAGCACTGACCCAAGAAGCACCTCTAGTGGCCATCTGAGTGACTCACACTAGAGGTGTTACTAGGCAGTAATGTAAACACTGCTTTCACTGCTTTTTTACATCAAAAAGCCAAAGTGACTAGCTATATACACCAGAACAACTACTTTAAGCTATAGTTGTACTGATGAGTATAGAGTCAACTTTTTAAGCATCAAATGTACAGACAAGTTCTACTAAAGGTTGTTGTAACCTCAAAGTAAAGGAGCAAGTAGGTGGTTTACCAATAACGGTATTTAGCATTACAGAAATTTTGTAAAATATTTGTTAAACTTTGTGTTGTGACAATGATGCAAATTTATACAAAGGAGGATAGCAAAATATCAGCTAAATTAAGCAAAAAAAGAAAAATAAACAACACAACACATCAGACTAAAAATTGTATAAATTGATGCCAGGTGTTTTGGGCTAAGACAATAGTTAGGGGAGTAATGAAAGGGACAGTTTAGCATCAAAACGCAACATAATAACTAAATGAGGTTGTTAAGATGCCAGGAGGCCCCCAGCCACATTTGTTACCTTCAGGGGTGTTCAAATGGTTTAACCCTGAAGTTATCTCTAGTGCCAATCACCACTTCCCCTAGTCGGCATCCAGCTTCTAAAATATCACTTTTAGGAACTGTGGAATGCCGCTGGGCAGGAGCACCGCTGATTAGCTGACGCTCTCTGCCAATCAGTGACTCCTCATTCAGAATACTGGGTTGAAAAGGTGCATTTCTTTCCAAGCCAGTTTTGTGAATGGGGAGTCAATGATTTGATACAGTACTTTGGGAACATCCAACTTCCATCGCAATTAACTTTTGAGGCTTTCCCTCCTTATGGAGGGCGTCAATGATGTTTTTTTACACAACTGTCAGGTCAGCAGTCTTCCCCATGATTGTGATTCCTACTGAACCAGAGTGAGAGACCATGTAAAGGCTCAGAAACCCTTTGCAGGTGTTATGGCTTACTTAGCTGATTAGAGTGGGACACTGTGAGCCTAGAATATTGCACCTTTTCACAATATTCTAATTTACGGAGATTGTGGATTTGGGGTTTTCATGAGCTGTAAGCCATAATCATCGCACTTATGACAAATCACGGCTTGAACTATCTTGCTTTGCATGTAATGCGTCTATCTCATATATTAGTTTCCCCATTTTACGTTGCATTACTGAAATAAATGAACTTTTGCACGATATTCTAATTTTTCGAGTATCACCTGTATAATATCCTGGAAATCACACAGACAACCTGACATACAATATATATCAGATAGTGTGTGTGTTGATTACCAGGATAATGTGAGCCCCCCTTTCCTCATACTAAGCAGGGGCTGAGGGGGTGCCGGCCCTTTGAGAGACAACTCTCAGCCAGCAGGGAGGAAGTGATGTTAACCTGTCACTTCCTTCCTACTTCACAGAGAGCCGCACAGGAGTACTGGAAGGAGGAGACAGCATGGAGTCAGCAGAGCCACACAGCAGTATGGAGTGAGAAGAGAGGCTGGAGTGAGCTGCAACTGCATGCTCACTCCTATCAGCCTCAGCCAGGACCACAGCATCAAGGAAGCCACTCTCCAGGAGACAAAGGTAAGCTAACAGGAGTGTATCTGAGTGTTTGTGTCAGTGTGTGTGTGTGTATCTGTATGCCCGTGTGTGTATCTGTGTATCTAAGTGTTTGTGTGTGTGTCTGTGTATCTGTATGTCCATGTCAGAGTGTTTGTATCTGTATGTCCGTGTGTGTGTGTGTGTGTATATCTGTATGTCCGTATGTCCATATGTATCGGTATGTCAGTAAGTGTGTATCGGTATGTCAGAGTGTTTGTATCTGTATGTCCGTGTGTCCATATGTGTGTGTATATCTGTATGTCCGTATGTCCATATGTATCGGTATGTCAGTAAGTGTGTATCGGTATGTCAGTCTGTATCTGAGTGTATGTGTCATTATGTGTATCTGTGTGCCAGTGTGTGTATGTATCGGTTTTATATATGCAAGCTTGTGGGGGGAGGGTGCAAGCGCATCCGTGTAGGGGTTTGGGAGGGGGGAGGGGTTGGCGCCGTAGCTGGTAAAGCCACCTCCCTGAAATGCATTTTTGCAAGTTGGAATGTCTGGTATAATACATGGTGTTGTATGCTAAATGAATGTTTAGCCAAGGCAGGGTTTAGCTCAGTGGAGACCTTCTTTGGTTGGGAAGACATTCCTGGCACCATAACCATTTGCTGGGTGTATTAGTTACCTCTTTTAAAGGAACACTATATCGTTAGGAATTCAAATATGTATTCATATAACGCCGTAGAGCCCTAGCCACCGTTCCGTGGCGAATAAATGGCGAATAAAGCGCCGGGCTCCCTCTGTACTAGTGACCTCTCCTCCTCTATCGACGTCAGCTCCTAAGTGGAGCCAAAGAGGACTGCGCGCATTCAAACCCGCCCATAGGAAAGCATTACTCAATGCTTTCCTATGGGGATCTTATTTGACACTGGACTCCGTGAGGACATCCAGCATCAAATAAGTGTGATTTACTCTTTGTAAATCGCAGAAGCGCCTCTAGTGGCTGCCAGGGAGACAGCTACTTGAGGCGGGATTAACCCTGCAGTGTAAACATAGTAGTTTCTTTGAAACTGCTATGTTTTCAGCTGCAGGGTTAAAACTAGGGTGACCTGGCACCCAGACCACTTCATTGAGCTGTAGTGGTCCTTTAAGTGCCTGGACTTGTCTAAAAAATATGAACTGAAAACAAGTATTCAGTTAAATGCATGCCCTGCAAAATAACACAAGAAGGCTAAATTATATGTAATATTTTATAGAATAGAATACTAATAAAAAAAACAGATTACCTGTAATTTAAATTGTGTCCCATTATTGTATATACCGGTATGTGTTTATACATATGTATGTATAAATATATACACACACATATACACACACACTTGAAATATAAATTTATAGAGTATGTCTACACAAAATGATGGGGAGAGAGAGAGAGAGAGAGAGAGAGAGAGAGAGAGAGAGAGAGAGAGAGAGAGAGAAAGAGAGAGTCTTTTCAAAGCTAAAATAATGATAATAAACTTAAGTGACAAAGGAGCAAAGATGAGAAAAGAGCTGTGTAAAAGAACACGCCACATGAAGATAAAGCAGAAAGGTGCTAATGGATGTAATGAATGGTGGCGACTCACATTCCTGGATTGCCTTTATAGAGCCAGGGACAAATCACTACTTCCACGTACCTCAGGCAGAAAAAATAGATGGGATACATTAATAGACAAGGGTTTCCGATTGAAGAATGGGGAGAACAAGCACACAATAAAATCAATCCACTGTAAAAACAGTGAAAATGAAGAGGTTAAAAAAAAAAAAAACAAGAGGAAATGAAAGCATTTTATCGTATGAGAGTTGGAATACTGTGCATTAATTTATGAAGCTTTACTTGCTAGAAATATGCATATTGCAAAAAAATTATAAAGCAGATGTGGGTAATGTTTCCAACAACATTAGATTAAGCTCTAAATGAATGCCACTCAAAATAATGCTATGCCTCAGCTAAACCAAATTCAAACTATGCTCAATCCTAATAATGGAGGGCATGAATCCGTCAAAGAGACACACTGTAATGTTCTATGTAAGTATTGTCAAGTAGTTGTTATACCTTCAACAAGATTATTAATTTGACTTGGAAAGTGACAGCTAGTCATCAAGCCGGCGCATAAAGAGAAATTGCATTCTGCACACTAAAAGAAAAGAAAATTCAATGGAAAAAAATAAAAAACAAAGGAGAACAAATATAAACTAGTAATTATGTAATTGTGGAATATTTTCTGCTTTTTCAATGTACTTTTAACACTTAAAAGGGGCATTCCAGGCACCATAAAAATGCAATCTCAATGAAGATGTTATGGTGTCTGGAGGTCCTGGAAACTGATCATCGAGATGAAGTCTTTATGGTGCTCAGAGTAATCCATTAAAGGAACACTCAAAATTCCTACAGCACTTCATCTTGCTTTAGGGATTAAACATGTCTAAACCTTTCATGTTTTATAAAAAAGTTC
The DNA here is from genome assembly GCF_036172605.1 of Pelobates fuscus. Lineage (NCBI taxonomy): Eukaryota > Metazoa > Chordata > Amphibia > Anura > Pelobatidae > Pelobates > Pelobates fuscus. The sequence continues at coordinate 364,587,798 of NC_086317.1, forward strand.
TGATTTCAACAAAAATCATCACTTTCCTCCCCCTAAGTTCCTAGGTTATCAGACAGTAGGGAGAGGTGTTCTTTCGGATTGCTTTGTGTCCTAGCACAGATTGGGATGCAATTGTCATAGAAAAGCATTCAATGCCCCCACTGTTTTAATATGAGAATCATTGTATTGGCAGTACTGATGATCTCCAAAAAGCAGAGTGGAGCTGCGGTGACTAGGATCTCTTGTTGCTGGATTAGAGGTAAATTAGCTCTTTAGTCTTACCGGAAAGAGGAGAGCAGTAAACATCATAACACCCTAGTGTTATAAATAAACGAGGATTGCTGAATATAGAAGACTGTCAAGTGTATGCATGAAGCTTCGATGAAGAATACTTTATTCAGGATGAAATGTCTGCTTAGGTAGGAATAAATGCAGAGTAGTGATTTTGTGAAACAGTTTAACCACTTATCGAATCATAGCACACAAAAGGCCATTTTATTTGGTTATACTTCACTTCTTTATTCTCCACGTAAATTATTGCAGCATAGGATAAAAACAAACAAAAAAAACCCCAAAGATGTCTAACGTAACCATTCTTAAGTATAGTCTATATCCATTGCTTTAAAATTAAACAAAGTCGCAAAACAAATAGACCACAGAAGTTATTTTTACACATCTGTATGGGAGAAATGAAAAACCTATCCAAAAAGGCTCAGTGAGAAAAAAATAAAAATAAATCAAATCTACTTGTGATTCCAACTACACCCGTGCACTGAAACAGATGGGACAAGGATAATTTGGGCGCAGTCCCTACCGTTTAAAAAAACATAAAATAAAAATTGAGTATTACCCTTGACAGTACACATATTCTACATGGGCCACCACATCAAGAAGGTTTACCAGCGCATTACACGTACAAAAATATTTTAACGTGTATAGAAGATTTGGCAGCACTGAATGACAGTTAACCCTTTTGGTGCGGTCAGGAGCCAATAAAACAAAAATGATTTATGTGGTAATAGATAATGTAGGCAATCCAAACTTTTGAGCATTTTAAAAATGTAAGCCAGCTCAGCTCTGCCTAATTTTTAAGAACTCCGCATTCAAGTCTTACTCAAACTATTAGTTTTAAGTGATTTCATACTTCAGCAAGTTAATGTGCTTTAGGTGTTTGGAGTGTTCCTCTAAAGAGGAGCGGTCATTAGTTGCGCAATATGTTGCAAGTACTAATTTGTTATATTCAGGGCCGTATTAACATAGGGGCCGAAGGAGTTTTTTTTTTTTTTTTTACTACACCAGCTCTTAAGTATGGAAACTTAAGAGGAATGTAGCGGAACAAAACTGGTGTGGACTGGCTTATAATGAAATTATTTAAGGTAACGCTGACTTTGCGCACTATACAAATGCTCTTGCTGCTCCAGTCTCTAACACTGTGGCGTATTGCCTTTCTACTACACTCACTACATACACTTTTTCTCTGTCCCAGACTGTATAACAGGAGCTTCTGCCTGCTAGTAAGAAGGTTAGAAGAGTGGACCAGCAAGTGCTAGGGGACAATTGTTAGAAAGCGTAGAGCTAGCGCATCATTAGACGCATTCATGCCAAGCTCAATGTGCTGTCTGCACAGTAGGCTCTTGGTTGGTCATCCTGCATGATTGGCAGGCAGCCTGACGTGCATTCACACCAGGATGACCATCTAATTCTTCTTGCAGACATACCCCCTTTTTTGGGCAGGTTTGTCCCTCTGGGTTGTTCTGGTTATGTGATTCGCACCTGTGGCCCACCCTTTTACCACGCCCACAAAATCCTGCTTCACCAGACACTGCTGTTAGAGGGTATGGATTTACGTGAAAGATGAAAGCGAGAGATTAGCATAAGGTATGTGTTTTCTAATAGCTATATCCTATGAGTTTCCCTCCAGCACCACCTCCACCAGATACATGACGCTTGGGAGGTATAACTGGTTTACGGTTTTCTGTCGATAAGATTCTGTATTTAGGCCGATCATAACTGTCAGCACCAGGCCCAATGGGCTCTTAATCTGGCCCTGGTTATATTCACTCTAAATGAGATGCTGTCAAAGCACAGCCTGATCTACAAGACAAATCACTGGTATTGTATAGTGTTTAGTGAGCAGCATGCCCATCATATGGCACAATGAAAAGAAAATATTAGCGTGAAGTGCATCATGGGAAGATGGCTGCATTAGAAGCAGGGAATCCATTGAGATGAAGTGTATATTATAAAACTTCTTTTCATGCTGCTTACTTATATAGTGTCAGGATTACAAATTGATCCAGCACATAGAACTGTATGACACCTATGACTAAGAATTAACGTCTTACCGGGCCTTAGAATGGCCGGACTTAACGTATCAGAGTACTTGCCGAGGTCAGGGATACATAAAGAGACACAACGCTCAGGAATACACTCTCTGACAACCATGACAGGGCAATGAGCAGAAGGAATAGGTAACCTTAAATACCCCTCTTGTGGATCAGATTGGCCGAAACCGGCCTTTGACCCCAGAATGTGCGTGTGTGTCTTTTACGTGATGTCATGCGCATGTAGACGTCTTCCATGCCGTGGGCGGACGTGGGGTTATAAATTAGTGTGGATCTGCAGTGGCCGGCGTCCATCAACATGCTGCAGGGATCGGACACATTGACCCATGGCCGCTGAATGGCACTACCGTGTTTATTGGCACGGCAACACTATCAATGTCGCAAGGTGAGGAGGAACATGTGACATATAGACACTACCATATCTTTTAATGGGGTGAGTGATAATGAAATAATCAGTAGTTCAGAGGTGATGGGCCTTTTATATAAATGGATTCTTTAGCATGTGCAAGAAAAGCACTAGTTTCTATGTTAAAAAAATAAAAAAAATAAAAATAAACAGTTCAGCATTAAAAAAAAAAAAAAAAAAAAAAAAGGAATGACAGCCCCGGACTGAGACCGATTCAGAAATGTCCCTAAAACTAGAAAAGAAAAAAATGGAAAAAGTGGAAAAAGTGGATGAACTAACAGACTTAAAATGTAATAAAGAAAAACAAACAAAAACTGTTTCAAAGCAAAAGCAAAAAAAAAGACAGTTTCAAAGCAACATCATGTAAATTCTTTGAATTCTTATACACTGCATAAAATATCAATAAAAATTTGTTTTTTATCCTAAAGCATCACTCTGCCTCCCAAAAAATATTTTTGTTAGTTCTGCTCACTTAACATAAACAGACAATCACATTTATGGAGAAATAATGGATGCACACTTCCAAAAGCCAGCTTACTCTATGCCTGGGAGAGTCAATTTAATAACATGGCCAACAACAAGAGCTCAAAGTGATTTGTGTTAACCTCACCCTCTGCAGCTCCCACTTCTCTATGAGGTGTTCCACCTCGCCTCCGAGCACGATTGTATTGGTGTCATCCAAAAGCAAGCATCCGTTTTTCACTTCAACAGTTCCTAATAGCTTTATTTTTGTGCCAGGTGGAGTGTTCAAGCTAAAAAAAGAATAATAAGACATGGAATGCAATTAAAATGTTAGCTCTTTTCTGTGAAACAGCCACAATCAACTGGAATTTATGATAAATGCAAACAAAAACATTTAAAAAGGGAATACCTGATTAAAGCAAATGTATTTCTACAGAAATGAAAACAAGAATAATGGGCATGCTTTAAATCAAATTTCTTCGGATCCGGTTGCTATTCTGAATTGATGAGACACTGAGGGCTAAATATGGGGGGGTGTTTAGAGTGATCCATATAGCCAAGCACTAGAAGCAATTGCAAGGTTAGTGAAATTATGAAAGATCAAACATATGGCGTAACCCAAATGCCTGTAATAATAGATGCCAAGCAATTAAGACCGCACGTGCCTAAATTTCTGTAAATGTCCTTAATATGTCTTTCCCAAATTTTCCTCCAGCTTGACATTTTCCAAAGTGATTTGGAATCATTACAAGTTCTCTCAGCCATTGATACCCAAATTGCATTTTACAAAGTGTATTTTATTTTGTGCTTGGAAAAGAAAACATTTTATTAGAAACAGGGAAGACTATAAAGTGAGAAAATGAGACAGGAGGATGAGGCAGCAGATACAAGATGATTTATTCTTCTATATTTTACAAGTGCTCCTTTAAGCATTTTAACTCACCTTATTTACATTTAAATCTCTGTAAAATAGTCACTTTCAAACCAGAAAATGTGTCAGTTTGGAAATAATGCATCGCTCAAGTACCTTTTTACAAACAGTATTTAAGACTTCTCTTTCTCTCTATGTGTATCTCTAACTTTGCTGGGAAGGTTGGAAAGTAAAGTGTTTAACAGAAAACATATTCTTACTTTTTGGGTGTATATGAAAATCAGCAGAAGAAAGGAAAAAAATAGATAAACAGTATAATGCACCTGCATGAGTATGCAACAAATAGAACAACTCAGTGCCAACGAGTACTATCTGTGCATCTACATTTTTGCTATTAAGCAGACATAATAATAAATATAAAGAAAACAGATAAATATAAGCAGCTACAGTGACTAATAAGCAATCATCTAAAAGTGACTATATATAATTTATGTCCGTAGGATAAAATTATAATACCAATTACTAGGTGTTAAACAGTATATAGTAATTGTATTCATAAATTGTAACAATAGAATCACAATCCTTCCCCATAGGATTGGCAGAGACTGACAAAGAGGCAGATCAGGGGCAGAGCCAGCATGATTCAAACACAGCCCTGGCCAATCAGCATCTCCTCATAGAGATGAACTGAGTCAATGTATCTCTATGAGGGAAGTTCAGTGTCTGGTGCAGAGGGAGGAAACACTGAATGTTTGGATGCATTTTAGGCAGCCATGACCCGGGACAGCTATCTGAGGAGTGGTCAGTGAATTTATCACTAGGCTGTAATGTAAACACTGCATTTTCTCTGAAAAGACAATGTTTTCAGCAAAAAGCCTGAAGGTAATGATTCTATTCACCAGAACAAATTCAATAGTTCTTGTGACTATTTAGTGTCCCTTTAAAGGAACACTATAGCGTTACAAATACAGGTGGTCCTCATTTTGCGATCTACCTGTTTTACGACGGCTCGCACTTACGACCAGCTCTCACGGGGTGGTAAGTGCAAGCCGCCGTGGAAATTAGAGAGATTCCCTGATCTGCTGTGTTCGTCTATGTTCGGGGACGTTTCAACAGAGCTGGGTATCCCTCTGATCTATGTTCGGGGAAATTTCCCCACGCATAGATTAGAGGGATTCCCTGCTCTTGTGCATTTGTCTATGTTCGGGGAAATGTCCCTGAACACAGATATAGGCACCAGAGCAGGGAATACCTTAAATAAATGTTTGGGGAAATTTGCCTGAACATAAATTAGAGGGATTCCCTGCTCTGGTGCGTTCGTCTAGGTTCGGGGAAATTTCCCAGAAAACAGACAAGCGCACCAGAGCAGGGAATCCCTTAACTCCTCATTTACCGACCAATTCATTCTACGACAGGGTCGTGGAAACGGAACCCGGTCGCTAAGTGAGGAGTACCTGTACTGTAATCCTGTATTATGCTATAGTGCCCCTTCTTAACCTGGTTTGCCATAAAAAATATATTAAAAGGTTTACTTAAAGGGACACTATTAACCAGAACAACTACAGCTTAATGTAGCTGTTCTGATGAGTATAATCATTACCTTCAGGCATGGTCATGCAAACACTATCTTTGCCGAGAAAAAAACATTGACATTACAGCCTAGTCATAATTTCTCACATGGCCACTGGAGGTGCGGCAGCACTGCTGTTCAGCATCTCCATGCTCTGCATGGAGACACTGACATTTTCTCATAGAGATGAATGTCAGCCCCGCCCCGCCCCACCCCCTCGCCAATTTCAGACAGACAATCTAATGCTTTCCTATGGGAAAGCACTGGATTGGCTAAAAATCATAAATTCTGATGTCCCCACTGTGGCGGATTGGCGGCACAGCCAGCGCCGGTGGAACCACGTAGCCCTTTTAAAGAGGTTAATTGGGATGGGTCTGGAAAGTGTCTCCTTTGCTGCAAGTTCTTCTGGTTTTGGATGATGTGGCCTCGAACAGAATAGTAGGTGGAGGCTGTGTGATGCCCAGCAGAAGAGACATTTGGAGGGTCTAGTTTGGCTGTGTCTTTGATTGTGGGGTAGCCTGTCTGACCTTTTGGGTGGGGGGGGGGGGGAGAGGGGGGGAGGCAAGACAGATGTGTCTATGAGTGCCTGCTGTGCAAAAAAAGTGATCTGGCTTATAAAATTCTGCTGGTTCTTAACTGGAGACGAAAAATGGAAGGTGTCGTGTCTCTGTGGACTGGTTCACCAAGTTCTCAAACATGGTCCTTCTGATTCAATTCCCTATTAACCATTTAGCCTATATGTAATATATTTCCTATGGGCTCTTACATTTGGCCATTGCATGAGAGGGGAGAGAGGGATAAGTTAAAGGACCACTCTAGGCACCCAGACCACTTCAGCTTAATGAAGTGGTCTGGGTGCCAGGTCCAGCTAAGCCAGCCTCCAGAGCCTCTAGTGGCTGTCTCATTGACAGCCGCTAGAGGCGCTTGCGTGCTTCTCACTGTGAAAATCACAGTGAGAGCACGCAAGCGTCCATAGGAAAGCATTATGAATGCTTTCCTATGCGACCGGCTGAATGCGAGCGCGGCTCCTGCCGCGCATGCGCATTCAGCCGATGACGTCGCGAGGAAGAAGAGGAGGAGGAGGAAAGCTCCCCGCCCGGCGCTGGAGAAAGAGGTAAGTTTAACCCCTTGCTCTCCTCAGAGCCCGGCGGGAGTGGGTCCCTGAGGGTGGGGGCACCCTCAGGGCACTCTAGTGCCAGGAAAACGAGTATGTTTTCCTGGCACTAGAGTGGTCCTTTAAGTCAGTTCTGACCAGGCCTTCTAATCTTATGTGGACAAGTGTCACAAGTGGCACCCTTTTCCTTTACTTTCCTAAATGTGTCTATCCATTTCTCCTGTAAAAAAAAAAAAAAAATTATCTTCTCTCTTCTGCTTTATTTATCTTTCTTATAGTAGGACTTTTTCTCCTACCACACTATAGTACTTTGCAGCTCAATTCTCTTCTCAAATTCTGTTTTTATACACTCATTGCAGTGTTATTCCCCATGGCGTATGACTTGAATTACTAGTTTTATTTAGGATATGGTTTATTATTCTGCCATTACCTTTGTAATTTGCTACTTACATTACATCCTACTGCTGTTATCTACAAAGTATACCATTTAGATTGTAACGTACGGCCGTTATTCATCACTTATGCCAAGTCTATCAATAAACCTTAAATAAGAAAGAAAGACTGGACCTAGAGCACTTCATTGAGGAAAAAGATATCTGGACAAATGTGATTGTTAAGTCCCACCCACCATTTCCCCTTAAACCCTTCTATCCCAAACAACATATGTCACAATCTATGTTTCTGTGGTTTATGCTCCCATTTCTTTATATTGATTTAAGATGCATGTTCTGTGGACAAATAATTTCTCTTATGTATTTCGATATATGTCTGTTCAGTTAAACTACTGCAGTTTTTGATTTAAAAGAAAAACCCAACCAAGTTAACACTAAAAGGAGAAGTTAGCGTAAGTAATGTAGCAGGTAATACATTAAACAAATCAGGCTTGTGTCAATTGTGACAGTATAAAATGTCGTTTAAGCAAAATTAATTTCAAAAAGATAAGAATTTATTTCAGATTGAATTAGAAAATTACAGACATACCATTCGTATTATTTATACAGCAGCTCACCAGATAAATATCAAATGAATGTCTACTAAGACAAACCCTCAAACAGAAATAAATATCATTGTGTTAACATAGCTTGCATGTCCCAGCCAAGTATTGGATAACAGGCCTTTGTTAAGGAAAGGCTTAGCTGCAAATCAGTTTTATTGTGCGTTCTACACAGTCTGATATTCAGTTACCATTTATAGTGCAAACCAAGTCATCCATTAAGTCCTTGCTCAGTTCTCACGCTTGGGAACTTATAATAAAAGAGCATCAAAACTAAAGTTTTATTAGCGGTTTATAAAGACATAATATTTAACAATCATTTATTTTACGATGATTGTAGAAGGAAATATGATGTGTCTACCTGTAGTATGAATAGCACCGAGGCTAGCATAATTTTTTTTTTTTATTAATAAGTAAATATTTTATGCACCGGTCATAAGATGAGCATATGGTAAGCAGGAAATGCAACTTTTTCCTTTCTTTCTTTGCAAACACTATTTGTTAAAGGGATACTATAGTGCTAGGAATACAAAGCTGTACAAAGCTGTATTCCAGGCACTCTCTCCCCCTGCCTCCCTTGCACCCCCCTAAAAATAAATGTTAAAAACCCGTTACTTACGTACCTTATCCTGGCGCCGATGTCCCTCTGCGTGGGCCGACACTCCACCCTCTCTGACGTCCCATGACGAATGCGCTGCAAATGCCGCACATTAGAACTCCCCACAGGAATGCATTGAATTAATGATTTACTATGGGGAAAAATCTGACGCTGGATGTCCTCATGCAAAGCATGATGACGTTAAGCCTCAGATACCGGACCAAAGGTCTATTTCAATCCAGGAAGCCCTCTAGTGGCTGTATGGTTGACAGTCATTAGAGGCTAAGTACTGCAATGTAATCATTGCAGTTTCTCTGGAACTGCAATGTTTAACATTGCAGCAAAAGGTGCAAAAGGGACACTGCACCCAGACCACACCAATGAGCTGAAGTGGTCTGGGTGCCTAAAGTGTACAGTGCTTCCGTATAGATTTGAGATATTCCACCTATGTAAATCCAAAGTACCTAACATGAAAATAAGTATCTAAATTACAAATTCTAAGAAAACAATCCACAATAGACCAGTAAGAGACGGTTATCCAGACCATCACTTCTTGTAGAGATAAGTGTAGTTTATGAATTGTAAGTGCAGCTGAAAAGTGGCTGGTCTTTAGGTGGTGAATGATTTTAAAAAGAATTGGGGGATGAAATGCTGTAGATTTACAGCATCAGAATCTCTACAATAGGCTGAAGTGCTTAAGCTGCGTAAAGAGCCCCTTTTAAAATTCCACTCTACACATCTGTACATTCACATTGTAATTTCACAATGTACAGATTAAATTTAAATCCTACTTGAAGTTTATTCTGTTACCCACTCCTTTTGTATTTATATTAACCTGAATTATTGATGATAAAATAATAACTTCTGAATTTACTATATATTCACATTTAATGAACACATCCATGTGAAATTTTTGGTTTTCAACAACTGGTAGTAGCAAACTGTAGGTCAAATCTTCTATTTTGGATATTCTTTCCTAAAATTTAGAATTCTCAATTTTTCATAATGTATAATTTAGTGAAGAATCTCCCCAATTTTATACACAATACATTTACATACACACATTATACATACCATATAGAGAAAGGGAAAAAAGTATCTGATCCCCTGCTGATTTTGAACGTTTGCCCACTGACAAAGAAATGATCAGTCTATAATTTTAATGGTAGGTGTATTCTGACCGTGAGAGACAGAATAACAACAACAAAAAATCTAAGAAAAACGCATGTCAAAAAAGTTATAAATTGATTTGCATGTCAATGAGTGAAATAAGTATTTGACCCCTCAACTTAGTACTTGGTGGCAAAAGTTTTGTTGGCAATCACAGAGGTCAGACGTTTCTTGTAGTTGGCCACCAGATTTGCACACATCTCAGGAGGGATTTTGTGCCACTCCTCTTTGCAGATCCTCTCCAAGTCATTAAGGTGTCGAGGCTGACATTTGGCACCTCGAACCTTCTGGTCCCTCCACAGATTTTCTATGGGATTAAGGTCTGGAGACTGGCTAGGCCACTCCAGGACCTTAATGTGCTTCTTCTTGAGCCACTCCTTTGTTGCCTTGGCTGGAATACCCATCCACGACTCATTTTCATGCTGGAATACCCATCCACGACTCATTTTCAATGCCCTGGCTGAGGTAAGGAGCTTCTCACCTAGGATTTGACAGTATATGGCCCCATCCATCGTCCCTTTGATGCGGTGCAGTTGTCCTGACCCCTTAGAAACACCCCCGAAGCATAATGTTTCTACCTCCATGGTAGGGATGGTGTTCTGAGCTGACTCCTCTCCGTTCTCATGATCATTGAAACTCCACGAGGTGAGATCTTGCATGGAGCACCAGACCGAGGGAGGCTGACCGTTATTTTGTGTTTCTTCCATTTGCGAATAATCGCACCAACTGTTGTCACCTTCTCACCAAGTTGCTTGGCGATGGTCTTGTAGCCCATTCCAGCCTTGTGTAGGTCTACAATCTTGTCCTTGACATCCTTGGGTGGCTTTTTGGTCTTGGCCATGGTGGAGAGTTTGGAATCTGATTGATTGATTGACTGCTTCTGTAGACAGGTGTCTTTTATACAGGTAATGAGCTGAGATTAGGAGCACTCCCTTTAAGAGAGTGCTCCTAATCTTAGCTAGTTACCTGTATAAAAGACTCCTGGGAGCCAGAAATCTTTCTGTTTGATAGGGGATCAAATACTTCTCATTTATTGACATGCAAATTAATTTATAACTTTTTTGACATATCTTTTTCTGGATTTTTTTTTGTTTTGTTATTCTGTCTCTCACTGTTAAAATACACAAACCATTAAAATTATAGACTGATCATTTCTTTCAAAATCAACAGGGGATCAAATACCCTTTTCCCTCACTATATATATATATATATATATATATATATATATATATATATTTGAATATATATTACACACACACACACACACACACCTAACATTTTATTCTATTCTTAGTATACAAGCTAACTTGTTTAATCTGTTTCTTCTCCATCTTTTAAGTCATGGTTAGCAAACAGACATGACGAAGAAGAATCTAAATAAATAAAATCAATAAGTAAAGGCCTTATCTACATGTTGCAACCAAACCCGGGCCTATATTGTACTTGCTCATTGTCAGAATATATACTTGATTTCTCTTAGCTTTTAGAAGGTATTAAAAAAACTATTTGTTCAGAAAGCCAGCTGGCGATTCATTAATCAAATATTCTGATCGGCTGATTGTTGCAATTACCCGTAACAATTTAAAAGGTGGTACAAAACCTTATCAACACTTTAAATGCAAAATCATTATGTTTAAAAAGGTGTTCTAGCAGTCAAAACCATTCATCTCACACTTGGCCTTTTCTGTTCCAGTTTCGTTGTGCAGGAATGCTTGGAAAAATTTTAAGGTTTTGTTCTGATGACATTTTGCCTAAGCTGCTATCTATGTCTCCTCATATATTGTAGAAACTGCATCACAACTGCATGAACATTAGTTGCAATATCAGTTTTTTTTTCTATTTTATATAGTTAAAGGAACACTATAGTTTCCAGAATCACTACAGCCCAGGCATTCAATGTTCCGCATAGAAATGCTTTGATTGGCGCAGCGTGGCAGTTTGCGGAGGATGTGGAATAGCCTCCTAATGCTTTCCCATGGGATGCTATGGTGAAATTAAACAAATCAGGCGTGTGTCAAATGTAACAGGATTAAATGTAGTTTAATTAAGGGAAAAAAATTTTTTTAAAGATTGGAATATTTTTCAGACGAAATTCAACAAATTTGATTGGTATTATTTTTACTGCAACTCATCAGATAAATAAAGAAATAAAGAAAAAGAAATATCGTGGGAGAAAAAGGTGAGTAAAATCCCCTTTTTACTGAACAGAGATGGGGCTGGTCACCTTAATAGTCACTTCAGCACTAGAGAGTCAGGAATACGTTTGATTACAGCAGCGGGTGCAAGGGACTCATGAATGAGCACTTGTAAATAAAGTAAGCTGCCTGCTGCTGCCACCATCCCCGATGAGACCCCCTGACAGGAGGAACTCCAGGGCCTAGTTCCAGAGGGATCTCTGCGACTCTGGTAGTTCCGCCACTGGAGACATGTAAGGCAGAAAAACGATCCTTTCTTTTTCAGTCAGTCAAGTGGCAAATTATATTTTCAAAGTACCGTATATACTCGAGTATAGGCCGACCCAAATATAAGCTGAGGCCCCTAATTTTACCCAAAAAAACTGGGAATACTTATTGACTCGAGTATAAGACTAGGGTGGGAAATGCAGCAGCTACTGGTAAATTTCTAAATAAAATTAGATCCTAAAAAAATTATATTAATTGAATTGTTATTTACAGTGTGTGTATATAACGAATGCAGTGTGTGTGTGTGTGTGTATATAACGAATGCAGTGTGTGTGTGTGTGTGTATATAACGAATGCAGTGTGTGTGTGTGTGTGTATATAACGAATGCAGTGTGTGTGTGTGTGTATGAGTGCAGTGTGTGTGTGTGTATGAGTGCAGTGTGTGTGTGTGTATGAGTGCAGTGTGTGTATGAGTGCAGTGTGTGTATGAATTCAGTGCGTGTATGAATTCAGTGCGTGTATGAATTCAGTGCGTGTGTGTGTGTGTATATGAGTGCAGTGTGTGTATATGAGTGCAGTGTGTTTATATGAGTGCAGTGTGTTTATATGAGTGCAGTGTGTTTATATGAGTGCAGTGTGTTTATATGAGTGCAGTGTGTTTATATGAGTGCAGTGTGCGTATGAGTGCAGTGTGCGTATGAGTGCAGTGTGCGTATGAGTGCAGTGTGCGTATGAGTGCAGTGTGCGTATGTGTATGAGTGCAGTGTGTGTGTGATGCAGAGTGTGATGCAGAGCCTTGGTGGGGGGTGGGCATTTTTATTATTATTTTTTAATTATAATAATTGTAATTTTTTTGTTATATTATTTTTTTTATTTATTTTTTAATATTATTATTTTTAATATTTTATTTTATTATTATTATTTTTTTCGTCCCCCCTCCCTGCTTGATACATGGCAGGGAGGGGGGCTCTCACTCCCTGGTGGTCCAGTGGCATTGGCAGTTCAGTGGGGGGAGGGGGGCTGTCAGAGAGCACTTACCTCTCCTGCAGCTCCTGTCAGCTCCCTTCTCCTCTGCGCCGGTCCGTGCAGCTCCTCTGTCAGCTCACACTGTAAGTGTCGTGAGAGCCGCACTATGACCCCGCGGCTCTCGCGAGATTTACACTGGGAGCTGACAGAGGTGCTGAACGGACCGGCGCGGAGGAGAAGGGAGCTGACAGGAGCTGCAGGAGAGGTAAGCGCTCGCTGCCAGTCCCCAGTCTGTATTATGGCAATGTTTGTGGGCAGGTTTGCAAGCATGTTTAGACTATACCCCTATGAATACATACATAAAACTATGCATGCATGTATTTATTCGGGGGTACATCTACTAAACTGTGGGGATTTTTTCATTTTTCTTTCAAGTGTGGTGTTGTACTTTAACACAATATGGCCATATGATGGAACTGAATCCCCATATTTGTTTGCTGAGATAGGTGATATTAAGTAGCCTTATAAATGTTAAAACTGTATTTGTATGTGTGCTCTGTAGCTTAATCTGTATAATGTTCAAATTCTGACAATGTGTTGGTAGCTTACCTGCTTTGGTAGTGTAACTATGTGTGCCATCAACAGTTCAGAAGGCAACTGTTGGGGGCTTATCGACTTGATGAATACGTCAGTGAGGTTTGCTGCTAGAAGATGACTATATCTTTCGTGATATGCCAATGAGAAGCCATTAGGGTCTGGAGCTTTTTTTGCTGGCAACATTTGTATAACTTTTATCACCTATTCAAATTTGTACAAGGCAATGGGAGATATCTTTTGTGTTGGGTTGGTGAATGGAGTTGTCATCTTTCAGGTTATATAAACTAGCATAGTTCCGACAAGCTTTTGACCAGCTCTGCATCCAGTTTTGGGCTAAACTTTATAGATGTTCTGCTGGTGCTTTAAAAAGCCTCAGGTTTTGGATCCCAAGCCGATGTCTCTGTGCTCATTTCCTCAAATACCTCTAGTCCACTACTGCATTTCAGGGCCGAGAGCCTTTGGGGTATCGCCCCCCTCAGCACAGCCCATACACTTGGAGGGCCTCACATTGGCACCATCAAGAGCACACTGACTGATCCCATCAAGACATCTATTATGGAACTACACATGACCACATCAGTAGGCAATGCATACAGGCTCTAATTGCGGCATGTGGCTGTGGAGCAGACTTAATCTTGTGACTGCAATAGTTTTGTTAAGTGAAATTCCTAACATGGGAACTAGCTGAAAGATGTTGGGGCCTGAGAGCTTCACAGTGTTCATTTTGATTTTCTTTAGCACCCTTTTTTAACTGCTTAGTTTTAGTTTACTCTACTTTCACAGTCATTTCAATATTCAGGAATATTTCAATATTCAGGAGAGTCCAGTCTGTCTGTCTTAATCTTATTTTACCTAGTGGTATTTTATTAGATGTGTTAAGGTGCACTGATTTATACCAAGTGTATCTTTTTATGTTGTTGTCTTTGCACTGCCTTAGTACAATGGCTATTCCTCATGACATCCCTGTATTTAAACAAACCCTTGTTCCAGTCCTGGTATATTATGCTGTACTACAATTGTCTAACTATGCACTGTTTATCCTGCTGCATTATACCACAGCTATGCAATTATTGGTCTAAACTTTGATCTGTAATGAGATCTAGAAATTTTTTTTTTAAAAAATTTACAAATTTAAATAAAAACATTTTTAAAATGCTTCAAATTGGACAATTCATCTTCTTTTTGGTCAACAGCAATGATGTGTGAAAGGCTAATAAACTTGTATCTCAGATCCATATAAGTACATAACTGTACATTTTGCTTTGATTGTCTTGACTGACTCCCCTTGCTATTTCCATCCAATATTTCTTAGTGTCCATATTGCATCCAGTAATAATAGAATAGGCAACAGAATAGGAGAACTAAAAGATGTGGCAAAATCAACATATATTTCAATCTTTATTTAGGCATCATCATCTAGCAATGTTTACTTTAAAGCTCTCACCTGAGTTTGGATAAATATCTAAACTCTACAGCTGTGCAATTCGTATGGCCATCAGTCATCTGGAGACGCAACATTCTAGGAGCACCCTGGGATTCTTCATGATCTTTTGGAGCAGAAATATTTCTGATTTTCTGAATTTGTAAAACACATGGCCCATTTACCTATAGAGAGTAAAGTACAATAAATTGCAGAGAAAAAGGCAACAGCATAAGATTTATTTTTCAGAGTTGTGTTCTATTAATTGCACTATCAGTTTTTCTGAAAAATATTCAAATAAAATAAATGTTTTAAAAGTGTGTCTATATATACACAGTGCGATAGAGATTATATATATATATATATATATATATATACATATATACATATATACATACATAAAACACACACATACATACACAGCCTTGCAAAAATATTCACCCCCTTGACTTTTTTTTACCTATTTTGTTACATTACAGCCTTAAGTTCAATGTTTTGTTAATCTGAATTTTATGTGATGGATCAGAACACAATAACCTAAGCTGGTGAAGTGAAATTAGAAAAATATATACAAAAAACTATTTTTTAGAACTAAAAAACTGAAAATTGGCATGTGCGTATTTATTCACCCCCTTTGTTAAGAAGCCCATAAAAAGCTTTGGTGCAACCAATTAACTTCAGAAGTCACATAATTAGTGAAATCATGTACACCTGTGTGTAATCTAAGTGTCACATGATCTGTCATTACATATACACACACACACCTTTTTTTTTTTAACCCCTTAAGGACACATGACATGTGTGACATGTCATGATTCCCTTTTATTCCAGAAGTTTGGTCCTTAAGGGGTTAAGGACGGAGGACAGTTCAGGACCGTCATCGGCTTTTTTGCGTTGCCGACCGGTGACGGTCCTGAACCGTCCTAACGGTCCAATGTACTTACCCGATCACGGACGTTCCCCCGGCGGCGATCGGCGGTGCTACAGTTATGGGGAGGCTGCCTGCAGCCCAGACAGACAGTCTCCCCATGGCGGATTAGGACCCCTGTGGCCATGTGATCGCTCAACAGGGCGACCACATGGTCACAATAGGTGTCCATGTGTCTGCCTGCAGGGGGACTGTCTGTGCTGACAGGCAGTCTCCCTGCATGTGTAAAATCATTAAAAAAAATAAGTTTAAGTTAATAAAAAAAAAAATATTATTATATATGTGTGTGTATATATATATATATGATATATAGACATATATTATACCTATATAATATATGTCTATATATCATATATATATATATATATATATATATATATATATATATATATATATATATATATATATATATATATATATATATAATGTCATGCTAAGTGTATTTTTATATTAATATAAAAATACACTTATAATTAAATTACACACACACACATATATATATATATATATATATATTATAAAATACAAATAATAAGTAATTTAAATTAAATTAAACAAATTAAAAATACAAATTTAAAAAAAATTATATATCTATAAAATTACATAATTATATAAATACACATAGACTTCAAATATATAAATATGCATATATATATTTAAATTCTACGTGCGTATTTATGTAATATTTTTACATAATTAAGTTATTTTATTGATTGCAGTTTAAGGGACCTGCCTGCCAACCCAGGCCGAAAGTCCAGAGAATTTAATTTGCTATCACTGTATTTTACCCTGTAACGCTCTACGACACCCTAAAACCTGTACATGGGGGTACTGTTTTACTCAGGAGACTTCGCTGAACACAAATATTAGTGATTCAAAACAGTAAAACATATCACAGCGATGATATTGTCAGTGAAAGTGACTTTTTTTGCATTTTTCACACACAAACAGCACTTTTACTGAGGATATAATTGTTGTGATACATTTTCCAGTTTTGAAACACTAATATTTGTGTTCAGCAAAGTCTCCTGAATATAACAGTACCCCCCCCCAAATATATGGGTCAAATATTTTTACATTGAAAATGGCCAGGTTGGTTACGTTGTCTTTGAGAGCGTATGGTAGCCCAGGAATGAGAATTACCCCCATGATGGCATACCATTTGCAAAAGTAGACAACCCAAGGTATTGCAAATGGGGTATGTCCAGTCTTTTTTAGTAACCACTTAGTCACAAACACTGGCCAAAATTAGCATTCAATTTAGTTTTTTACTTTTTTCACAAACAAATATGAACGCTAACTTTGGCCAGTGTTTGCGACTAAGTGGCTACTAAAAAGTCTGGACATACCCCATATTGAATACCCTGGGTTGTCTACTTTTAAAAAAATATGTACATGTGTTATTTAGCGATTTATGACAGATAATAGTGTTACAATGTCACTATTGATACATTTTAAAAATGTATGTTTTGAAACCGCAATATCCTACTTGTACTTATAGCCCTATAACATGCAAAAAAATAGCAAAAAGCATGTAAACACTGGGTATTTTTAAACTCAGGACAAAATTTTGAATCTATTTAGCAGTTTTTTTCATTCGCTTTTGTAGATGAGTAAAAGATTTTTCACATAAAAGTAAAAAAACATGTATTTTTTTCAATTTTTCATCATATTTTTTCATTTTTTTTTTAATTAAATTACATGAGATTATATAAATAATGGTATGTAAAGAAAGCCCCTTTTGACCTGAAAAAAACAATATATAATTTGTATGGGAACAGTAAATGAGAGAGCGGAAAATTACAGCTAAACACAAACACCACAAAAGTGTAAAAAGATGCCTGGTCGCAAATGTACAACATCGCAAAAACAGTCCGGTCCTTAAGGGGTTAAAGGCCCCAGAGGCTGCAACACCTAAGCAAGAGGCACCACTAATCCAACACTGCCATGAAGACCAAGGAACTGTGCAAACAAGTAAGGGACAATGTTGTTGAGAAGTGCAAGTCAGTGTTAGGTTCTAAAAAAATATCCAAATCTTTGATGATCCCCAGGAGCACCATCAAATCTATCATAACCAGATGGAAAGAACATGGCAAAACAGAAAACCTGCCAAGAGACGGCCGCCCACCAAAACATAGACCAGGCAAGGAAGGCATTAATCAGAGAGAGACAGCACTGAGACCTAAGGTAACCCTGGAGGAGCTGCAGAGTTCCACAGCAGAGACTGGAGTATCTATACATAGGACAACAATAAGCCGTACGCTCCATAGAGTTGGGCTTTATGGCAGAGTGGCCAGAAGAAAGCCATTACTTTCAGCAAAAAACGGCACATTTTGAATTATCGAAAAGGCATGTGGGAGACTCCCAAAATGTATGGAGGAAGGTGCTCTGGTCTGATGAGGCTAAAATTTAACTTTTCGGCCATCAAAGAAAACGCTATGTCTGGTGCAAACACAACACATCACCCAAAGAACACCATCCCCACAGTGAATACTTTTGCAAGGATATATATATATATATATATATATATATATAGTAGACACGATGCAAAAATACCAGAGTATAACAGTATGCAATGATACTTTTTTTGGACTAACATAATATTTCAAAGACAAGATTTCGACAGTTTTCCGCTCTTCCTCAGGTCTGAAGCAATGCTGATCAATCTGATAGAGAAGGGTAGGAACATATATATCTAGATATATCTAACATCAGTTGTTTTAAGTGTTAAACTCAGATTAAACTCAGATCTGAGGAAGAGAGGAAAACTCTCGAAAGCGTGTCTTGTAAGATTTACATTAGTCCAATAAAAAAGGTATCATTGCATACTGTAATACTCTGGTATTTTGGCTATATATATATATATATATATATATATATATATATATATATATATACATACACACACACACACACACACACATATATATACAGCAAGAAGTGTGAATGGCACTCACCCTTGCTGGTACTTTAAAGTTGAAAATTATGCCCTGGTGCACTTCCACGCTGATTGTATATAGAGTAATTAGACAAAGGTAGCACTCTTGGGTCTTTCAAGTAATAAACAAAAGTATTTATTCCATCAAAAGGTATAAAATGGCATACCATTTGAAAAAGTAGACAACCCAAGGTATTGAACGTGGAGTATGTTTAGTCCTTTTTAGTAGCCACTTAGTCACAAACACTGGCCAAAGTTAGCGTTCATATTTGTTTTTGTGTGAAAAAAGCAAAAAACTAATATTTGGCCAGTGTTTGTGACTAAGTGGCTACTAAAAATGACTGGACATACCCCATTTGCAATACCTTGGGTTGTCTACTTTTGCAAATAGTATGCCATCATGGGGGTAATTCTTATTCCTGGGCTACCATACGGTCTCAAAGGCAACATAACTAATCTGGCAAATTTCAATGTCAAAAAAATGAAATGCAAGCCTTATATGTGACTCTCTAACTTTCCAAAACACCATGAAATCTGTACATGGGGGGTACTGTTATTCTCGGGAGATTTCACTAAACACAAATATTAGTGTTTAGTAAAACATATTACAACAATAATATAGTCCATAAAAGTGCAGTTTGTTTGTAAAAAATGCAAAAAACGTCACTTTTACTTAAAATATCATCGTTGTAATACAATTTACCAGTTTTAAACACTAATATTTGAGTTCAGCGAAGTCTCCCAAGTAAAACAGTACCCCCTATATACAGGTTTTATGGTGTCTTGGAGAGTTACAGGGTCAAATATAGTGCTTGCGAATTAAATTCTCTGCACTTTCTCCCTGTGTTGTCAGGCATGTCAATCAAATTTTAATTAATCAAATGACATAATTATGTTAAAAAATTACTTAAATATACACGTAGAATTTTAATATATATGCATTTATAGGTATTTAAATTCTACGTGTATACGAATGTAATCTTTTATGTAATTATATGTATTTATCTATATATATATATATATATATATATTTGCGGTCATTTGTATTTTATATATAGATAGATACATATAGAATGTCATTCTAAGTGTATTCTGTTTCCAATATATATATATATATATATATATATTAATAAAAAATACAGTTAGAATGAAATTACATATGAATATATAATTTATTTTAAATTTTGTTTCAATATTTTTATTTATTTATTTTATTTATTTATTATTGTAATTATACGTATATATATAATATATATATATGTAGATCTATTATATATATAATATATTAACATATATATATATATATATGTAACGTCATTCTAAGTGTATTTTAATACTAATATATATACTAATATTAATATTAAAATACATTACGTATGACGTTACATATATATAATATGCATATATAATATATATACATATATTATATATATACATATATATATATATATATATATATATATATATATATATATATATATATATATATATATATATATATATATATATATAAATACTTTTATTTTATTTTAACATGTGTATTTAATTTTTTTATATACTTTCCTACCAGCAGGGGGACTGCCTAATATTTTAGACAGTCCCCCTGCTGGCAGATCCATAGCCAGCTATAGGGGGCCAAGTGATCGCTCTTTGAGAGCGATCACATGGCCCCCGGGGGCCTCATTTGCCGGAGGGGGGCTGCCTGGGCTCTCAGGCAGCCCCCCAGAAGAGGATCGCGGCGGAGGTGAGTACGCCGGACCTCCAGGGGCTGCAAGCCGTTACGGCGTTCTATGCCACCGCAACGGCTTTAAAGCCCTTTAAAGCCGCGACGGCATAGAACGCCGTAACGGCGTTAAGGGGTTAATAACTCTCCTTCTGTTTACATATGTATTATTATTATACAGAAAGCAATGTGTTATTTTTTACAGATGTTTTTTTACCTTTGCTGTACTTCTATATTAAAGGACCACTATAGTGCCAGGAAAACAAACTTGTTTCCTGGCACTATAGGGTCTTTAGGTCCGTTCCCCCCCCCCCCACCCCCCACCCTCAAGGTCCTACTCCAGCTGGGCTGAAGGGGTTAAACACTTGCCTTTCTCCAGCGCCGGGCTCCCTCGGCGCTGGGGAACTCTCCTCCCTCTTCCGACGTCAGCGCTGAATGCGTATGAGCGACAAGAGCCGCACGAGCATTCAAACAGTCGATAGGAAAGCATTTCTCAATGCTTTCCTATGGACGTCAGCGTCTTCTCACTGTGATTTTCACAGTGAGAAGCACAGAAGCGCCACTAGCGGCTGGATTAACCCTAGTGTAAACATAGCAGTTTCTCTGCTATGTTTACAGCTGCAGGTTTAACACTCGATGGACCTGGCACCCAGACTACTTCATTGAGCTGAAGTGGTCTGGGTGCCTACAGTGGTCCTTTAAATGTAGAAAATATTCCAGGAACTCCAAAGAATTCCAAACAATAGGCAGTTAGATTGGAACCAAGAATCAAAAAACAACGTTTCAACCCCTTAGGGCCTTTGTCAAGTGGTCCTTTAAGCATATTTTGTCTGCTCAATGTGGGTATATTATTTTATTTACTTGTATAGAACAGAAATGGCAAGCAAGTACCTGCTACACAAATCCTGACTACTGTTTCAGCCCCTACCATTTCTCAACACAACGATAAAGCTGGAAGCACTATAGGCACAGTAAGAAGTACTTTAGACAGGTGATATGAATATAGTTTGGGTTCTTCACTTTCTTATCTACATATTCCTAATATATACAAATTATTTTAAAATAATGACAGACTGAAATACAGAGAACATTTACAATATTTAATAACCTATTCATATCCAGCACATATTTTAGAAAATCATTAAAATAAAATCTCCAATTTGCCTAAAGCACCAAGTTGAAGCTTATTTATTAAAACTTCAAAGTTTCCCTTAAAGGGACACTATAGGCACCCAGACCACTTCAGCTCATTGAAGTGGTCTGGATGCAATGTACCTTTCCTACTTAGTCTTGCAATGGAAATCTTTGCAGTTTTTAAGACAATAATTGCCTTGCAGGGCAAAGACTGCCTCTAGTGGCTGTCAGACAGCCACTAGAGGCACTTCCTGGTGGCTAGGTGACATTTGGTCGCCTGACACTGGACATCCTCATGATCTGCATGAAGACACCCAGAGTCTGTTAAATCCCCATAGGAAAGCATTACACCAATGCTTTCCTATATGAAAAGCATAATGCTCTTGCAGCACATTTTCATTAAGCCCCCGTTGGGTGACGTTGAAGGAGGCGGAGCGCCGACATAGATTGACGCTGGAATCTGGTAAGTACAGTAAGGATTGTATAATCCTCGCACTGCCAGGGGGAGAGGGGCAGATGGATCTATGTTGTAAGGAATACTGCTTTGTATTCCTTACTGCACTATATCAGGCATAGGCAACCTTCTGCACTCCAGATGTTTTGAACTACCCTTATGGGGGCATTATGGGGGATGTAGTCCACAACATCTGGAGTGCCAAAGGATGACTATCCCTGCACCATAGTATCCCTTTAATTTGGAATTAGCAGTCTGCAGACAGCAACTCAAAAAAAAAAAAAAAAACCTATCTTGCATTGTAAAATAAACCCAGTTATTTTTCAGATGTTTTTATTCAATTGAGGTACATATGCTGAGACAGAAATTAACTTTACATCAACAGCAAGAAAAGTGTGGCGTTTATGGTACTTAAAGAGATCCCTTTATGTCAATGAAGGGTTCTAGATGCCATGCAAGTGAAAGCATTGCCGTTTTTGCAGTTTCAGTATGTACTTCATGGACTTGTAGTCCCACTGCTCAACGGTCAGTCATTTAGCAGTTCAATCACTTTTGTTTCTGTTTACCCTGCCCTAGCCACACTTTTCCTGGCTGTGATTCACACAGCCTACATTGAAAAAATGGATCAGATTTTACAGCACAGTGTGCTTACTTTAGAAGTTATCTCCGACTCAATTAATTAAACTTTAACCACATGCATGAGGCCTTCTACATGCTGCAGGATTCCAGTGCCAGAGTATGAAAAGCAGCCCCAGGCCATCACCGAGCCACCATCATGGTTAACTGTAAGCAGAGTGTTCTTTTCAGTGTACGCTTCATTCTTCTTCCTCCAGACATACGCTGATCCATTGGGTCGAAATGTTTGCTTTCATTGCTCCACAGAAAAGAATCCCAAAATTTCTGTGGCTTATTTATATGATTTTGAGCATACTGGAGCAGACTTTGCTTGCGCTTTTGGGTCGGTAGGAGTGTATGTGTTGGGAGTTATGGAATATAAAAAAAATACCTGCATTTAGTAAATGTTTTACTGTGGTCAATGAAACATCAGTGTCTGTTGCCACCAAGCAGGTCTTTTGGAGTCCCTCGCGTTTTTTCACAACCTCAGAAATCTGGTTGCAGCCATTGATAGCTTCCTTTTTCTGCTTTGTCCAGGTAGTGTAACCATTAATCCTTCGACTTTGGACTTGCAAATTATGCTCCAACAGTGTGTCTAGGAACATTCAGTGGCTTTGCTACCTTTTTGTATCCTGGTCCTTGTTTGTGAAGGGTGATGATTCTCTTAACTTTATGGTTCATTCTTTTGACTTTGCCATATTTCTAACATGCAGTCCAACGTGACACTCAACAAACCCAGCTCAGGTATTTCAAGTGTTTGAGCTAAAGTATACCTAGTGCAACTAATGAAACCCTTGATTAGTGGTATTAGGTGTGCTTGAGACAATACCGGTTTTGCCTATTTGTGCTGTTGTGAGGGATTCCTTTCAGGGGGTTGAATAATTTGGAGACTGGAAAAGTCATAGGTTGCATTTACAGTTGAATTTGAGGAAACCACTTGAAGCATTAGCTGTGTTGAGCCATTTTATTTGCGTTTGTTTGATTTGTTCATTGCAAACAGCTGAAAGGCTGTACATTTTTACAATAAACCTCATTTGCATGCTAGGTTTTATACCGACAGACTATTTTGTCTAATTACGTGTTCTGCACTATACTATGTATTGTGCACATATATGGTACTGTAACTTTTGTTAATACACCCATTGTACAATGATGTTGAAAATGTTATATAAGAGAAATAAATTCTTTACAACTGCCAATTGAACCAGGTAATAGGCGATGCTATTTTGGACATTACATAGATATTCTTGCAAATTGACACAATTTACCATGAGTCATCCTGTTGCTGAACGCACTGGCAACATGGAGTTTAATAAAACCCATGTTAAATGTTTGATGGAGAGGATTTTTTGAAGCGTGTGCAATATATTAATTTGTATAAAAAATAAAAACCTGTCTGCACCTTGTCATAAGAGGGCAATGTCAGCTTACTTTTGAGCATATGAGGCATAAAACAAATACATTGTATAATATATATCTATTTTCTTTTATAATTAACATTGTAAAACACAAATCTGTACACACCAGTCAAGCCATAAGGCTTGCTTTTCCCACAGAAATCATTCTTTAACTGTGTTCTCACTATTGCAAGGGATTCTGGGTGGGTGTGTCAAATGAGGCAAAAATCTGGTTCTTTGTTGAGTTAATGTTTTCCACTTTATACATGGATTCCTTGGAGTATGTGTCTGCTGTATCGCTTGCAAGAATATTCACTGGAGGTATATCGCCTAAATAGTGATTTTTCTTTTACCATGTGATCAGTGGAGTGCCAATGCCAAAGCTCACCACAAGTTAAAGTATTTCCTATGTTTAAGGAAAGAAACTGAGGTCAATTTTCAAAATTTCAAAACAATGAAGAAACAGGAACAAACAAAAAGTGTATTTTTAAAATAAAACCTGTATCATAGCAATGCCACTTTAAGAGGAGTAGCAGACTACAAAAACCCTTTATGGGCTATTTAAAGGGAAACTATAGCCACAAGAACAACTACAGCTTATTGAATTTGTTCTGCTAAGTAGAATCATTACCTTCAGGCTTTTTTGCTGTAAACACTGTCTTTTCAGAGAAAATGCAGTGTTTACATTACAGCCTAGTGATAACTTCACTGGCCACTCCTCAGATGGCTGTTAGAGATCCTTCCTGGGTCATGGCTGCCTAAAATGCATCCAAACATTCAGTGTCTCCTCCCTCTGCATGCAGACACTGAACGTTCCTCGTAGAGATTAATAGATTCAATTAATCTCTATGAGGCGATGTGGATTGCCAGGGCTGTGTTTGAATTGTGCTGGCTCTGCCCCTGATCTGCCTCTTTGTCAGTCTCAGCCAATCCTATGGGGAAGCATTGTGATTGGATCAGGCTACCACTTCTGATGATGTCAGCAGACAGACGTTTTTTCTGAGGCAAACAGCATGCAGATCTACAGCTTCTGGCTTGAATACAGTAAGATTTTGCTATATTTATGGAGGCATGAGGGGCCCAGGGGGGGCTAGATGGTGGTTTTAACATAATAGGGTCAAGAATACATATTTGTGTTCCTGACCCTATAATGATCCTTTAACCCATTTAGGACCAAGTTTCATGTTTTTGTTTTGCACTTAAGGACCAAAGCAACTTTTCCTATGTGTGCAACTGCAATTTTAATCTTTATCATTTATTGCACAAACACAATTATATATCATTTCTCCTGTGAAGCAGTGATTATTGATAGTTTTCCCCACATATCAGCCGAGACTGAATGTAGGGGAGTATAAAGCAGCTTTATTGAACACACAGCTTTTTATGCACATAAATCTGGATTAACACACAGAAGGGTCCTACATGGAATGCAATAGCTTTTTACACGAGTCCCAACCTGGTGCTACTCGGTCTGGGGTCTTGATTACGAAATCCCCTGCTAACCGGATAAACTCACTGCTGTGCCGCCAAAACATATAGCCCAAAATTTACAAAATGTCCTCAAAACCCCTGTTTTCCTGGACAGCTGCCCAACATATTATATATCCGTGGATAGCTCTTATCCAAGTGCCCATACTGCCCAAACAGCACCCTGATCAGAGAATCCGTGCCCAAGTTATAACATGTTAAAGATTGACCAGGTCGTAGCCATTCTCTGATCGGACTTGGGCTGTTTTTCCCTGGTCTTACAAAAAGGGTTTCCTGGAGCCCAGGAAAGGCCAATACCCACACATATTATATGTCCCTGGATAGCTCTCGCTGGAGTGCCCATGCTGGCAAAATAGTGCCCTGATTGGTGGTCAGAAGGACCAAGAAATACCAAATTAAAGATTTATAGCACAGTTCAAATCTGGCGAACCGTTCCATAGCGTTTCAGGGCATCTCCCGGTCAGGCGCTTAATGTGCAGGACGGGTCCAGGCAATCCTCAGAGGTCCCCAGTTCCAGCTGGGAGGCAGAGTAGGCATCCCAGGAGCTGCATACACCATTCTTCTAATGAAAATAGCTATTTAGTGGATCTGGGGACCAGGCCCATAGTCCGTGGGCAGAAGGCTGGCCATTACAAGTCTCACACTAGCAATAGGTACCTTGCCCAGGCTGAGAAAATGTGTGAGCTCCTACACTTTCAATATCAAGTTCCTAGCTTTTTTTTTTTTTTTTTTTTTAAATGTGTTCTGCTAGATATGGCATTTAAAGGGATACTATAGGCAACAAAACAACTTTAGCTTACTGATGCAGTTTTGGTGCATCATGCCCCTAGGGTTTGGAATGCAAATTGGTGCCAAAACCCGGAAGGTGTTTCATGTAATCGAAATGAATAGACTTGGAACACATTGTGCGTTCCACCTGATATTTATATATATATATATATATACAAAAAATATATATAAATAAATAAATAATAAAAAACACATACATACATCCAAGCTAGACTGAAATATGTTACATAAATATAAAAGCATGGATGAATATATTTTCTCAATGCCTATATTATTATGACTCACTAGCCCAAAATACTACAAAACCTAATAAAAACAACAATACAGTGTTTATAATAAAAGTGATGTTTGGATTATTTTGTATATAAATATAAAGTTTTTATATTTATGTAACTTTTTTAAATCTAGCTTGGATGTATGTGTGTTTCTTCTATGTAAACATCATGTGGAACGCACAATGCATTGAAAATCTATTCATTTTGATTGCATAAAACGCCTTCCGGGTTTTGGAACACATTTTGCATTCCAAACCCCTGCAATTCGGCAGAATAAGTACCAAGAAAAGCCCTCAAGGCGAAGACAAGAAATGACATGAATTATTGTATAAAAAAAATAAATGACGCGATAATCCAAGAACTCTGACTCATAGCTGTATAACACAAGTGTTCCTTCGCCAAAAAAGCGTAGACAAGAAGTGACTCAGACTGACGCATCGAAAAAGAGTACGACACAGCGATATGAAAACTCCACACCGAATTTCGATTTGATTGATTGAAAGTGTATAAAAACAGGACGAGAGGAGCCTACCATTGTCCAACGGGGGAGGCCATCAAAGCGCATTTTGGATTTCTGCACCTTATTACCATGTTGTTGAGCTCTGTAAGTATGTATTAAGTTTCATGCTTTTGGCTTTTATTGGTTTGTTGGTCTAAAAAATAATTTATGCATATCTACTTTGAGGAATCATCCTTCTTTAGAAATATACAAGTTCACACTGTATTTAGTATTTTACCCACAAGTGTGCCATTATTAAGCTGTATTACGCAATGTGATTTTTCTTATTATTTCAGAACCTCCTGAAGTTGTGACAATTTTGTGCCAATACAGACAGTGGAATTTACAGCTACCACTCTGTCACTGACTTGGCTTGTAAGTAGCATTTCTCAAATAATGTATACATGTCATCATAAAGTTAATGACTAAACTACAAGTTCCAGACATCTGTGCTATAACCGAGGATGTGTACAATTTTCTAAACGGCACATTCCATCTATCCACTGCACACACGGTTTTAGATTGACAGTTTTACAAAGATAGGTTACACTAGTAGCTGTCACAATTATAATCACTGCAAAGGGGTCTGATCTGAACCCTAAGCTTTGCCGTGCTGTGTTCAACATGTCCAACAGATCAGAGTCAGAGGCCAAGCTACTTATTAGAACTCCAAAATAATACAAGCTTATTTGTTTACAGTATCAATATATTGTACGAAATCTTTCAGCCTTGAGTGCCCCTTTTACAATTGCACACTTGAAACTAGAGACCTTTAAATGTATATACTTCCTGGTATAATACTTTGAAATTATTATGATCATCACACATTAATCATGGATGGGTTCCAACCAATTTCCCGGTAAAACTTTAGTAGGCATCATTAACCATTATGTTCCAAATTAGTGTGCAATACTTTCAGCGACTTCTCCTTAAAGAACAAAATAATGTACAAAATTATAAATAAATAAAAAACTAATAAAAAGGAGACAACCATTTAATCCTTACTGACAGTATTTCTTAGCAGCACTGTGATTATACTGCTCTATGTGTAGTATTTTGTCTTACAAATGTGGTAATTAGTAACAATATATAAGCACACTTGTGTATATAAATTGTACTGATACTTAGCTTTTATAGCTGGAGCTGGTGTGGCAGCCTTCCTTGAGACCTTCCTGTGTGGTCTCCAGAACAAAAAAGATGTATACTGAATAAATACAGTTATTTGGCTGTAGATATGAAAGAAAAATGCAAAATTTTGTAAACGCTGCTTTGCTTTTATTGTCTAATTATCTTTATGATCCCAGAAGAAGTCTGTATAATGGACGAAATGCGTAGGACTTACAGCTTGTGGTTGTATTTTTTTTTTTTAAATTCTTTATTTTGGTTGTGCAGGTGGTTACAGACAATTAATGGACGCCACAACAGCGTATTACAAGGTTACAGTAGTTATGCAGTGGCAGAGAAATTGCAAATTTTTTGTTATTATGTGATGGATATCGTGCTTAACGAAACAATTGCATTGTCAACAAATTGTTGATTAGCGTAAGGCAACGCAAGATGTAGAACGAGACGTGGTCAACAGTGTCTGTGTAGCCAAAACAGCTGTAACAGACGCATTCATATATAACATAGTAAAACATCTTTATGGCAAAAGTTAACTCAGTACTATTTTGTATTGAAGTGAACAGGAAAGACAACTTTAAGCGGTGTGCGGTTCACCATATGTGTGGGTAGGGGCGTGTAAGTAGCTAGGTAGCATGTTGGTTAGCGCCTTTATTCGCTGTATACATTATTGTATTCCTGCAGTATTTGTGGGTGTCGGTGCTTGTGTATCGCTCGGGGCCAATGTGCTAAGCAGCAGCTTAAAAACATTGCGCAAAACTAAACCAGCTAAAGTATAACATTGGCATAAGTCTGGGCTGATCTTGTGTGAGTTATGGAATATGAAGTCGTATCGGACGTCAGCTGAGGTATAGTGTATGGCATATATCTAGCTGATCTTATGGTGTTCCAGAAGTATGTGTGGGTGCAGGAGCTTATATTACGCTTGGGGCCTATCCGCTAAGCAGCAGCTTATAAACATGGCGCAAAGCCAAACATGCTATAGGTACGTAAATTGCTTGAATCCTGGCTAATCTTAGTTAGTGCATTCGTAGTTTACAATTGATAACTCTGACGTCCCCCTTCCCCCCCCCCCCTCCCCTGGGCGAGCAGACCTGAAAACAGAATAGATAGCAAAATAAGTAAGTGATATGTCCCAGTGTACGTTCGTGAGAGCTCAGGTGGGGTGTAGAGAGCTGTGGGGCAGACGGGATTATGCACGGCTGTGGATCTTAGTCCCGTTGGGGGTCAGCCGGTGGGGCTGTGTATGCGCCTCCTACAGTAGTCGGTGCGATCTCCTTGGTGTGAGGGGGCCGATATCCCCTGGGCTATGCGGAGTTGCTGTGGGTGCTGAGTGTGGCTCCAACTAAGCTGTGTATTGGGTGAGGTTGTGGTTGTATTTTTAATGCTGGATTAGATCTGGTTTGAATAAGAATTAAGTGCACTGAAACTTTCTTGAAAAAACACCTCTGAACACAGGAAGAGAGAGTCCCCAGCCATCTAACCATTATGAGGGAAGTTCCATGATATGCCTATTAAGTTCTACATCTTGTGAGTGCATTTGGTAGCTTAGATGGTTTATCTACTAAATGGTGTTACGATATATTGATTTAATACTAAGAGCCATATTCCCATATTGTGTTGATATACAGTTGTAATCAGAATTATTCAATCCCCCATGGAAATATTTTATTTCAGCTGTTTGCAATTAACAAAACAAACAAATGTAATTGAAATAGCTCAACGCAACAAATTATTTAAGTGGTTCCCCAAAATTAAACTGAAAATGCTACTTCTGATTGACTTCTCCAGTCTCAAAATTATTCAAGCCCGTGAACAAAATCCCTCACATCAGCACAGCTTCAGGTTCAGCTGGAACACTTGAAATACCTGAACTGGTTAGGGGTTTGCTGAGTGTCACGTTTGACTTCATGTTAGAAATATGGCAAAGTCAAAAGAATGGTCCACAAAGTTGGGAAAGATCATCAACCTTCACAAACAAGGAACAGGATACAAAAAGATAGCGATGGCAATGGAAGTTCCTAGAGACACCAGTGGAAGCTGGTAGTTTGCAAGTTCAATGTTGAAGGAAAAGTGGTTACACTACCTGGATGAGGCAGAAAAAGGAAGCTTTCAATGGCTGCAATCAGATTTCTGAGAAGGCAGGTTGTGAAAACCCTTGACTGACAACAAGCACGGAGGTTTCAGTATACATAGTGTGACGAAAGCAACTTTGCCACTGGTTTTTGGAAAGGACTAATGGCCAGCCTCTTGCCCTGTGACTATGGTCCCTTTAATTTATTTTGGCTAAGAGACACTAATTGTGCCTATAGGGACTTTAAACATTTGGTTCTTCGAACTCCCAAACAAACTAAGAGGCCGCCATTCAACATTCGAATATGTGGTGGCGCCCATCTTGTTCGCATGGGTTAAAATAGCGAATATACTTCAGGGGGACTTAGCCGCGAATGACCTGGAACTATTTTCGGCATTAAAACCTTGTAGTTTCCAGTCGGTCCTCCAGCGGCACTTAGCCGCGATTCTATGGAACGGTTTTGGGCATTTAATTCTGTGTTCGTTTGTTGGGATATGTGGTGTTTTGGGGTGTTTTCCAGACTTTGTAAAAATTTATGTTTTTTGCTTAGAGTTAGAGTTAGTTCATTGTCTTCGTTAATTGTATCACAGGCAGAGGGGAGGGATTGTGTACACTGTATGGCTGTGTCTGAATGTAAAACCTTTTGTGTTCGGTGCCAAACAAAGTCCACCTGGGTGTCACCTTTGCTCTGAAAACTGTATAAAAGGCCAGTGTGTTCAATAAACCTTCTGTTCTACTTCACCCTCAATACTGCGTGCTGTCTCTTATTGGGGGAAACTGCTACAAGGGATTGCTATGCTCACCATATTCCCTTGAATAATCACTAGCTCTTCTAAGAGCTGTTCCTGCTACGCTCTCTGAAGGAAGAGAGGTTCACCCACTGGAGCCTGGTCGTAGGTCTAGGGTGGGTAGGAGACGGCGAGACCCCAACCAAGCTGGGTCTGCAGTGCTTATGGTGTCTGGTGTGGTGCTAATGGTCCTTGGTAAGTACTAGGAGTATCCGTCAATGGAGGTGCCCAGTCGGGGTGCCAGGCGATCAGTCACACATAGTAAGGTGCATGCTAAACGCAGTAGGCTTCCATGCCAGAACTCCAAGACATACAACACTACTGACCCAAAAGCACAAGAAAACCTGGCTCCAAATGCTCAAAATCATAATCCACAGAAGTTTGGGGATTTTGTTTTGTGGAGCAACGGAACAAGACTGGTACTTTTCGAAGAGCAGTAAGTCTGGACTTTTGGCTTAGACTAGCCGCTAAATGGAACCCACATATAGAGACAAGTCAGAGGGACAATACACCACAGTACTCGCCTCCAGTCGAAAATAATAATCCAGATTGAAAACCGACATATAAAATTTCTGTTTTTCTTTACAAGAATTTACGGTTACTGTACCAGTATTTTGCTTTATCTTTAGCCGTTAAGCATACTCTTCCATGTGATCAAATAGGCTAGTTAAACTTATATAATTCACCCTGAATACCTGATGAATATTTTCACCTTATACTCACCATGCCTAATGTTATAATTTTGAGTGCATATCTTAATGCTTAGACGTGTTTATATAGCCTCACTTTTATTTTTAATTCATAAAATTGTGCGATGAAAGCGAATGCCACGAAATGTAACACTACTTTACGCATATAACAAAAAAAAATTCTGTAATCGCAAGCACAACAAAAATAAAGCTTGGTGATGCTCTGGGGCCGCTTTGCATCCTCTGGAAATACTAGGAGAAAACACCATGCCATCTGTAAGGAAGATGAAGCTTGGGCATCATTAGACCTTTCAACAAGACAATGATCTCAAGCATACAATAAGTTCCACCAAAGCTCGGTTGCTGAAGAAGTCCTGGAAAATTCTACAGTGGCCATCACAATTACCTGACTTGAAAACCTATAAGTGCTTAACAATTCCTAGACACTAGGTCGCCATGGCAACTAAGAATGTCCTGGCGCCTCGGATGTGTCAACCAGTTCAATCTTACTGCTGTCTCTTTACCTCTCTGTGCCGGTGCCTGTGTGCCAGGAGGAAGTGAAAGGAACTGCTATTACTTCCTCCATGCACCCCTATTCCGCAGAGCTGGCCTCCCGCCCATTCCTCTGCGAGGCCTCAGCTCTGGGGGGGAAGTAACTATTGTTTCCTTTAATTCCTCCCGGAACACAGAGAGCTGCACAGGGAGAGAGAGACATTGGAGAGGAGGAGAAGTCTGGACCAGCGGCAGCCCACTACCATCTGCCTAGGAAGTCTCACTGTCACTTGCTGTTGCCCAATCCCACTGGACTAGACTGGGAAGCAATGGGCCAAGATTCCTTTAGCAATGCTGCCAGAAGCTGGTGTCTGGCTATGCATCTCATTTGCAGCAGTCATATCAGCAAAAGGGTGCTCTACTAGGTACTAAAGATGCTTGCTATGAAGGAGTTGCAACATTTTTAAAATGGAGAAGTTTTCCAAATTGTGTTTTCAGTTGAATTTGAGGAAGTCACTTGAAACATTCATTGTGTTGAGCTATTTCAATTGCTTATGTTTGATTTGTTCATTGCAGACAGCTGAAAGTCTGTACATTTTGACAATAAACCTGATTTCCAATGGGGGTTGAATAATTTATATTACAACTGTATGTTTTTACACATTTGGAACAGATTTTAAAAGATTGTCCTTAACATGGAAAACATCTATTTCAGGCTCAAGATACTATACATTTTCCTGCTTAACATATAGATTCACACCAATCAATCTAAAGTATACAAATCCTGCAATGCGTATTACTGAACTGCAAAAGGACTAATTCTGAGGGCCTTTTTTTCTTCTCCAAAATAACAACCATGATTAGTACTTTTTGTGAGCCAATACTGCCATCTAGTGGACAAAATTAAGAATGCACATAGAACTCTTGTTAATCTCAAAAATTAGGTTTAAACACAATAACATAAAGGTGTAGTCTAAACAACAAATTTATTTTATCTTACACAAGAGGTCTCGGGGCACAAAGGTTGACCCTGAAAGCTATGCAAACATAAACAGAACGATTTTGGAGAAAGCGACTTCTGCTAGTGACTGTCAGTCAAACAGACTCCAAACCATTACTGAATCTAATTCATGTCCAGTGTCATCATGCATGCTGAAACCAAATTATTGATCTGTTCAATAAACTACAAGCAGCACAAGATTCAATGTTTCAAATAAAGAAGCATTGGATTGATGGATCACAACTAATGCCGATCATGATCCATATGCCCATAATGCTTGATAATCTCACTAAACAAGAATTGGACTGCTGTGAGATGTGGAGATAAGTGGCGTTTTGTAATTGTTTTGTTTTTTTTCATATGAGATTGTTTTTTTTTTTTTTTTTTTAAAGGATCACTATAGTGTCAGGAAAACAAACCCGTTTTCCTGACACTATGTCATCCTTGGGGGGCCCTCACCCTCAGGGTCCCCCTCCCGTGGCGCTGAAGGGGTTAAAACCCCTTCAGCAGCTTACCTTAATCCAGCGCCTGAGCTTAAAGGGACACTATAGCCACCTGAACAACTACAGCTTAATGTACTTGTTCTGGTAAGTATAGTCCATCCTTGCAGGCTTTTGCTGTAAACAGTGCCTTTTCCGAAAATAGGCAGTGCTTATATTACTGCCAAGAAACACACCTCCTCTGGCACTCACTCAGACGGTGCTTTCTGGGTCATTGTTACATGGTCTACGCACTTCATGGAGACACTGAACTTTCCCTATTAAGATGCATTGAGTTAATGCTGATTGGCCAGTGCATCGTCTTGCCATGAATGCAAAATCGCCTCCAAGGCTTTCCTATGGGAAAATAATGGATTGGCTGATCTCAGCCAAGGATGTGGATTGGGAGCTGGTCCAGCGCGGTGCTGGAATAAAGGTGAGTTTTATAATTATTTATAGATGAGGGACAAGAGGGGGCAGAGCATTTTTTTTTTTTTTTAAACTATAGGGTCAGATAAACATGTTTATATTTCAGAACCTATAGTGTTCATTTTATGAAGTAATGCTTGTGTATAGATTATGCCCCTGTAGTCCAACTGTTCAATTCTCAGTCATTCAGAAGTTAAATAACTTATTTTATGCAGCCCTAGTCGCACCTCCCTACATGTGACTTGCAACACCTTCCAAAGCACTTCCTGTAAAGAGAGATGTAATGTTTACACTTCCTTTATTTAGAATGTCTTATCTCATGTACTTTTAATAACTTACTAGACCCTGCAGGAGCGTCAAGTGTGTTATTAAAGAGCAGGAGATTAGAACGTTTGAAGCAAGTTAACATTGGATTAAAATGAAAAAATTTCGTATCCACGTAGGTAGCCAGTCACAGCCAGGGGAGGTGCGGCTAGGGCTGCATAAACAGAAACAAAAGTGATTTAACTTTGAAATGGCAGATAATATAGCAGTGAGACTTCAGAATCATGATCTATACACCCAAACTGCTTCATTAAGTTGTTTTGGTGACTATAGTGTCCTTTTCATGTTAGATGCTATATGTAGAACCACTGGGAGTACTTCATCACTTTATTTAAGGAAAGCATTGTCAAAAGCGGAATAATAAACAACGTTTGAATGCACTAACATTTCCTCAGTGAGAAATTTACATAATTATTTATTCCATTGAAACTGTATATTTCTTTAACCACTAATCGTATTACAAATGATATACTGGAACACATTCCTCATCACTTATTATTCCAAAACAATTTATAAGGAATAAAATAACAAAATATATATATATATATATATATCTCTTAACTGCTCTTTCATGCTGAACTCCTAATTAGATTTTGTTAATATCAACACACAAATCTTCAGAGGAGATGAAGCATTGATGTCATGTTTGTAGTTTTTTATTTTTATTACTATGCATCTTTTTGTTTTCCCCACGTCAAAACAAATGGGAACTTCTGTTGCAATAAAGACCTTGGGATAATCAATGAGAATATGTAATAGACTCATGATTCATAAAATGCTGTTCAATAAACTGCACTATAAATGTGATATGATTAGAGGTTGAGGAGATGAATAATGCATTATGAAAAAGGGAAGGGAATTCAAGTAATGAAAATATTATGTTAGACTTGCTTACTCCTCTGACAAGTTACACTTGTAATGTTTCAAATTATTCTGTTACCTGGAACAATGATCGCTTATTAAATTCGCTACATAATCTAATTCTTAATATTATTCATAAAGCAACTGAATAAACTATGGCACAGGGAAAATCTATGTTAAAATGTAAATGCAGTACACTTGTAGATAGTTTAAAGGGAGACTCATGACTCTCAGACCACTCCACCTCAATGAATTAGTCTAGGTGCAGTGGAACTGTCCTTTTAACTTGAGAAAGTAAAACAATTCATTTTTATTTATTAATTTGATTTTTTTTCCCCAAAAAGCAGTGGTTACATTGCAAGGTTAAATCCACCTCCAGTGGCATTCTTCTTGACAGCCACTAGTGGCGTATCTGTAGCACTGACAAAGTAAAACTCAGTCGTGGGATGTGGAAGCTCAAAAGAAAGCATTGACTTGATGTGCATCAGGTACCCAATGCTCTCAATCAGGGGTGTCCAACCCGCGACCCGATTGCAGTCTTTGTTATCGCGAGGCAGGGAGCACTTTACATACTGTGCTCCTCCTGAACAGCTCCTTCGTGCACCCAACAGGGACCCGGTGTTCTATCAAATTTCCCTACTCATGAAGATCCCCTACCCTTGTCACTTCCGGTGAGGGGAATCAGCTGGATCCTGTGCTGCTAGCACTCCTGCTACTCCTCCACAGCAAGGTCCTGGAAGGTAAGTAAAACTAGTTTTACACTTTCATTATAGTTAGTGCATTCACTAAGCTTAGGACATGGGACATTTAGGGTTAATGTTAGGGTTCAAATTAGGGTTAGGATTAGGGACTTGTTCATATTTAGTGATATTTCACATTAGGGGAATATCACTAAATAGTGATTTCTCACACTTTATTGTAACCCTTACCCCAAGGGTTAGGGTAAGAATAGAGTGTGAGAGAGGTTAGAATCACTTACCTAACCCTAATTTGAACCCTCAAGCTTAGTGAATGCACTAACTATAATGAAAGCGTAATACTAGTTTTACTTACCTTCCAGGACCTTGATGTGGAGGAGTAGCAGGAGTGCTAGCACGCATGTGCAGCACAGGATCCAGCTGATTCCCCTCACCGGAAGGGACGAGGATAGGGGATTTTCACGAGGCAGGGGAATTTGATAGAACACCGGATGCCGGGTTATGACGTCATCCCGGCATCTGCATTACTGCTGGGCACGCGAAGGACCTGTTCAGGAAGCGCTAGCAGCAGCCGCTAGCCACCAGGGACAGAGGATCCATTCCAGCCCTCCCAGAGCAAGGAAGGGAGGCTGGGTGGACCTTAAGTATGAATGTAATTTTTGTGTATGTTTTGTCATTGATTGTGTGTGTTTATCTGTGATTATGTGTTTGTATGTATGTGATTGTGTGTAGAGATGTGTGTCTGATTCTGTCTGTGTGTACACCTGTAATTAGTTGTGTGTATATCTGTGATTGTGTGTATAGGTATTTGTGTGTAAGTATGTGACTGTATGTGCATGTGTGGGTCTGTGATTGTGTGTACACATCTGTAATTATGTGTGTGTGACTGCTAATAGGTCTATGATTGTATGTGTATAGTTGTAGTATACAAATAAGGGAGTTATCTACTAAATACATTTAAGAAAAGGGCTTTTGAAGTTTTATTATATAGATTAAATTATATAAATGTATTATATTATAGATGATATGGGCGTCCCAAGACAATTTATCTGTGCTTAATGCGGCCTGGGGAAGCCAAAAGGTTGGACACCCATGCTCTAGATAGCGACAGGGACACTGTAACTTATGTAAAACAGGTTTATATTCCTAAAGCTATAGTGTTCCTTAAAAAAAAAAAAGTGTATTTGTTTGTCAAAAAATACTTCAAAAACAGTTGCTAAACTGATCCTTCCCTTTTTTTCGCTCAACACAAACTTCATTATTCATGCTTGACATTGTCTAATCAAATGCTTGTTATCAAGCATTTTGTTGGGTTGCAGGGATAAATATAGGGTTTGTCATTTTACGTTTTTACACTTTGAAATTTGACAAAGTGATTATCTGGACCTATGTCACCTTTGAGAGGGTATGGCAGCCTAATTAATAACATTTCCACCATTTTGGTATACCATGTTCAAAAGTAGCCAACCCAGAATGTTCCAAATGGCATATTGTGAGATGTTGGTCTAAAAGCTTTACCAAAAATATAGGGCCCATATGGCATTTACACTTTTTTTTCACACATATTCACTGCTTTTTCACACATATTAACTCAATTTCCACAGGACATTTCATATTCCTGATTTGAGTTAGTGCAATAAAGCCTCAATATTTTGATTTAACATTGCCTCATGAATAGAACAGTACCCCCCTAGTATCCGTTTTTCATGCATTTTTAAAAGTCACAGGACCAAATATATTAGAAGCCCTTTTCAACTGGTAAAACTGACTTGTGATTTTCTGATGTCCCGATATGTAGAACCATAGAATTCAAAGAGGGAGGGAGAGAGTGAATATATATTTCACTCTTATTATCTTCCTGATGTATCAGACAAATAAAAACCTACAATAACACTCTTGCACAATCAAATATTTTGTCATAAATAGATACCTTTCACAGCTTTTTAACCCCTTCAGGACGGAGTCAATAGTGCACGTTCTGATCAAAACAAAACGTAAACAAAAACTGGAATTTGCGCTATATGTCTGTTCACCCGTAGTTCCCCTCTTTCATATTTTATGCACCCACACTTATTATATATCATTTTGTTCAGGAGAAACAGGGCTTTAATTTATCATTAACTATTCATATATGGAACATAATTCATTATGAATAAAATAAAAACAAATGTGAGAAAATAAGATTTTTTTTAAATTTGTATTTCTGTCTGACATTTTAGCTGTGAATGTCATAATACTGCACATATTTGTAATCAGCGATGTCTCACGAGTACAACAGTATCCCCCATTAACAGGTTTTATGGTGTTTTGGAAAGTTACAGGGTCAAATATAGAACGTTCCATTTTCAAATAGA
This sequence comes from Pelobates fuscus, assembly GCF_036172605.1. Taxonomy (NCBI): domain Eukaryota; kingdom Metazoa; phylum Chordata; class Amphibia; order Anura; family Pelobatidae; genus Pelobates; species Pelobates fuscus. The sequence goes on from NC_086317.1 coordinate 364,626,242, forward strand.
AATTTGCCAGATTGGTAATGTTACCTTTGAGACGGTGTGGTAGCCCAGGAATGAGAATTACCCCCATAATGGCATACCATTTGAAAAAGTAGACAACCCAAGGTATTGAACATGGGGTATGTTTAGTCTTTTTTAGTAGCCACTTAGTCACAAACACTGGCCAAAGTTAGCGTTCATATTTGTTTTTGTGTTAAAAAAGCAAAAAACTAATATTTGGCCAGTGTTTGTGACTAAGTGGCTACTAAGAAAGACTGGACATACCCCACTTGCAATACCTTGGGTTGTCTACTTTTGCAAATAGTATGCCATCATGGGGGTAATTCTTATTCCTGGGCTACCATACGGTCTCAAAGGCAACATAACTAATCTGGCAAATTTCAATGTCAAAAAAATGAAATGCAAGCCTTATATGTGACTCTCTAACTTTCCAAAACACCATGAAATCTGTACATGGGGGGTACTGTTATTCTCGGGAGATTTCACTAAACACAAATATTAGTGTTTAGTAAAACATATTACAACAATAATATAGTCCGTAAAAGTGCCGTTCGTCTGTAAAAAATGCAAAAACCTTCACTTTTACTTAAAATATCATCGTTGTAATACAATTTACCAATTTGAAACACTAATATTTGAGTTCAGCGAAGTCTCCCGAGTAAAACAGTACCCCCCATGTACAGGTTTTATGTTGTCTTGGAGAGTTACAGGGTCAAATATAGTGCTTGCGAATTAAATTCTCTGCACTTTCTCCCTGTGTTGTCAGGCATGTCAATCAAATTTTAATTAATCAAATCACATAATTATGTTAAAAGATAACTTAAATATACACGTAGAATTTTAATACATATGCATTTATAGGTATTTAAATTCTACGTGTATACTAATGTAATATTTAATGTAATTATATGTATCTATATATATATATATATATATATATATATATATATATATATATATATATATATATATATATTTGCGGTTATTTGCTTTTTATATATAGATAGATATATATAGAATGTCATTCTAAGTATATTTTGTTACCAATATATATATATTAATAACAAAATACAGTTAGAATGAAATTACATATGTATATATAATTTATATTAAATTTTGTTTCAATATTTTATTTATTAATTTTATTATTTTATTTATTTATTATTGTAATTATACGTATTTATATATATATATATATAATATATGTGTATATATCTATTATATATATATATATATGTATATTATATATATGTAACGTCATTCTAAGTATTTTAATACTAATATATGTACTTATATTAGTATTAAAATACACTATGTATGACGTTAAATATATATAATATACATATATATTAATCAAAAAAAGTATTACCGGCACTCTTGGAGTAAATTCATTCAGTTTATTTGTCAGTAGAACCAGTCAACGTTTCAGCTCCCGATCGGAGCTTTCATCAGGACACACAAGGCATAAAACATTGCACAAGACAAACTTATATAAGACATCTCATCCAATAATCACTCACCAAATCAGCTGAAGCTCATCGCTCATCCTGCACGGCGTGTACCCGGCATCATAGCGCATGTGCCAAAACAATCCACACTTCCGTGTCATGTGATGGAGGGGGGGCCATGTGTTAATCCAGGAGGCGTCATAGTATCCTAGCAACCTCCGATACAATCGGCAATGGTTGCTACTATGTAAACAGCCACCGGTAGGAGAAAATCTCCTTTCATAAATAACGCCACCCACTTCATAACGCAACGGTCAATTGCTATGACAACCGGCACTAGCCGTGTCAGCAGGAGTAGATGAGAACAAGCAGAGCCAAGATATAAACTATGTTTCAAACTAAGGGGAACTGTCTGTTAATTTGTGGCACATAAATAAACAATAAATAAAAAAGTGAACATAAACAGTTTAAACTAACAATCATGCAGTGAAATCATCACCCAATTGATAAACTGTGCCGCTGAAATATAATCATAAGTGAATCTGTTATACTATCATATAGTGTTCTGGGTTAAATTCTAAATATCACTATATACTATATTACCTAATATAAAATAATCACAAAATATATATATATATATAAACCTACTATGGATTACATGGTGTATTTCCATATAATTAATAAATGTGATATATATATATATATAAATACATTTGATTTATTTTAAAACGTGTCTAATTTTTTTTTATACTTCCCACCAGCAGGGGGACTGTCTGATATTTTAGACAGTCCCCCTGCTGGCAGATCCACAGCCAGCTATAGGGGGCCATGTGATCGCTCTTTGAGAGCGATCACATGGCCCCCGGGGGCCTCATTTGCCGTGGGGGGGGGGGGGCTGCCTGGGCCTTTAAAGCCCACTTAAACCGTGACGGCATAGCACGTCGTAACGGTGTGAAGGGGTTAACCCCTTCAGGATGGAGTCAATAGTACACGTTCTGATCAAAACAAAATGTAAACAAAAACTGGAATTTGCGCTATATGTCTGTTCACCCGTAGTTCCCCTCTTTCATATTATATACACCCACACTTATTATATATCAGTTTGTTCAGGAGAAACAGTGCTTTCATTTCATATCAAATATTAATATATGAAACATTTAATTATGAATAAAATAAAAAAGTGTTAGAAATGTTTTTTTTCTTTTAAATTTGTAGTTCCGCCTCACATTTTAGCTGTAAATGTCATAATACTGTTTGCTGAATCCAAATATGTGCTTTTTTTTTTGCAGTAAAAGCAAAGTCTCACGAGTACAACAGTAGCCCCCATTAACAGTTGTTACGGTGTTTTGAAAAGTTAAAGGGTCAAATATAGCACATTACATTTTTCAGTTTTTTCACATTGAAATTTGCCAGATAATATTACCTTTGAGACAGTGTGGTAGCCCAGAAATGAGATTTACCCCCATGATGGCATACCATTTGCAAAAGTAGACTACCCAAGGTATTGCAAGTGGGGTATGTCCAGTCCTTTGTAGTAGCCACTTAGTCACAAACACTGGCCAAAGTTAGCATTCATATTTGTTTTTGTGTGAAAAAAGCAAAAAACAAATATTTGGCCAGCGTTTGTGACCAAGTGGCTACTAAAGATGACTGACAATACCCCATTTGCAATACCTTGGGTTGTCTACTTTTGCAAATGGTATGCCATCATGGGGGTAATTCTTCTTCCTGGGCTACCATACAGTCTCAAAAGGCAACATAACCAATCTGGCAAATTTAAATGTGAAAAAAATGAAATGCAAGCGTTATATTTGACTCTCTAACTTTCCAAATCACCATAAAAACTGTACATGGGGGGTACTGTTATACTTGGGAGATTTCACTGAACACAAAAATAAGTGTTTTTAAAAAAGAAAACATTTTACAACAATAATATCGTCAGTAAAAGTGCCGTTCGTGTGTGAAGTCACTTTTACTAAAAATAACATTGTTGTAATACAAGTTACCATTTTGAAACACTAATATTTGTATTCAGCGAAGTCTCCCGAGTAAAATGGTACCCCCCATGTACAGGTTTTATGGTGTCTTGGAAAGTTACAGGGTTAAATATAGTGCTTGCAATTCAAATTCTCTGCACTTTTTGCCTGGGTTGTCAGGCATGTCAATCAAATTTTAAATAATTAAATCACATAATTATGTTAAAATATTACTTAAATATACATGTAGAATTTTAATATATACACATATGTATTTAAAGTCTACGTGTACACTTATGTAGTTATTTATGTAATTATATATATATATATATACATACACACACACATATTTTTTTTTGCGGTTATTTGTATTTTATAGATAAATAGATAGATACAGAATGTCATTCTAAGTGTATTTTGTTACCAATAACAAAATACAGTTAGAATTAAATTACATATGTATATATAATTTATTTTAATTTAAAAAAACATTTTATATAATTTTATTTATTTATTATTGTAATTATACGTGTATATATAAATATAAAATATATATAGATGTGTTATATATCATATATATGTAACGTCATTCTAAGTGTATTTTAATACATATATATATATATATATATATTTATTTATATTAACATTAAAATACACTATGTATGATGTTACATATATATAAGATATGCATGTGTGTGTGTATATCCATATCCACACTTTTAATTTATTTTAAAACATGTCTAATATTTTTTTTTACACTACCCACCAGAAGGGGGACTGTGACATTTCAAAGAGCGATCACATGGCCCCCGGGGGCCTGTTTTACCATGAGAGGGCTGCCTGGGCTGTCAGGCAGCCCTCCCGAAGAGGATCGCGGCGGAGGTGAGTACCGCACAGCTCCTGGGGACTTAAGCCGTTACGGCGTTCTAGGCCGCCGCAACGGCTTTAAAGCCTATTTAAATGGGGACGGAATAGAACGCTGTAACAGTGTTAAGGGGTTAAAACAGATGTGGCCAATTTCAAATGATTGTAGATTATCCCATAAACACAATTCCCATAGTTGCATTCTGTGATTTCAATGCAAATCAGAGCGGTTAACTTTTTTGGATTGAAGTGCATAGTTAAATTTATACTGCTTTCATTCTGAAGCAGCAATAATTTGTATATATGTGTTTGTGCACACTAAGCTGATTGAAAGGCTCTGTCAGAGGAAAGAAGCTTGCACAAATAAAAAAAAAAAAAAAAGAAAGAAAAATAAACAAAAACAATGTGACATTCAAAAATCAAAGTAGTAAGTGCCCTGCAAAAAACAATTTTCTTTGAGTGGAGCTCTCTGCAAGACTAGGGCTTTCATTGCTTGAAACAAATCTGTAGAAACACATCTCAATACCATTAAAAGTACACTTAGAAAATAAAACAGGTGTGGGGAAGCATCATCCTCCCCAGAGCAGAACATTATACTGTAGGATAAGGAAGGTCGTTTCGAGGATGCTAAAAAAGATTTCTGTAAGAAATCTGGGACTGCAAGGACAACTTTGTTGCTTTTTCACCGTTTTCCACGTATTTAGCAGTGCTTAAATAACAGAAGACACTATAAAGAAAAATGTAAACAGAAAAAAAAAAAAAACATTTTTGTTTGATGGTACACAAGAAGAGAAAAAAAATCAAATTGCTAGATGTGTGGATAATTTTGCAGAATAAAATCTGGTTTGCAATTTGCCACTGAAAGAGCCCAGAATCTGTGTCCTGGCTCTAGGAACTATGACTAGTGAGATGTTCCCCTTTGGAGGCATAACTATACATTAACATGCCAGGGCAAGCCATTCACAAAGACATTATTATTTCGATCTATCTCCTTGTCTTTTACACAGTATAGCCAAAAAAATCCAAATTATTTTTTCCCTCTGGTTTATGAGGCAAAGGCAGGGTCTTAAGATCGCCTTTCTTCCTTGGTTCATTTTAAATGAAAGTTTCTTCACATTTTACAATTTTGTTAAACCAAGTGTATCATAGCACATTATAAGTGAGTGGCTCTAATATAACAAACCACAATCGTATGCCAACAGGATCAATTACAACTGTATTGCTGTTAACGAAAAATGGATATAACAATAGCTATATATCAACTTAATTCACTTTTTTCTTGCTGCTTGAAAGTTTGTTTGTTTTTTGGTGGCATGTCGAAGCCAAACTATAATAACTGGATGTGACAATGTCCACACCCAAGGACATTCTATGTTTGCTCTGGTGACACTACATAAAACAGTTAACTGTTGGGCCTCAAGGACATTATACAATGTTCTCTGCACAGGTTGTTAAACTGTGCCCCGTCCAAGGTGGCATTAGCCATTAAAAGATCTTGCACTTTTCAGTTCCTCAAGGCAATTCTTGGAAATGTGTCATGCTTGATTAGCTTTGACACTGTATAAACCCCTGCCAGGGTTTAAATGTTTTGTTATCATCAAGTGAGCCTATTATTGCCAGTACCAGTGACTAGCCTCTCTGTCTCTTATTGGTTGTCAACCTGACATGCTTTACAATATTCTACAGTAGTTGCTTGCATTTCCTAGTTGTACTGCCTTGCATTAGTTGCCGCTGTATCACTTTTTTCTAGCTGTACAGCTCTTCATCAGTTGTCTCCTATATTGCCTTGATGTGTATGGGCTAATGAAGTGGTGCCTTTGTTATTTCATATTAACCCACTCTACATTTCAGCAAAATGATTACTGGTGGTACTATGGAGCTAGTTTTGTCCCATATTATTGTTGTTTCTTACTCCTATAAACCATCAGTCAGGACAGTTCCCATAAATTAGACAGCACCTACTAGAGGTGTATTCACCAACAAGATGATGGCTGCCGGAATACTATGCTCCAGTGAATAAAAAACATACCCACTATTTGGAAGTGGTATCTCTATTAAACCGGTGATGATGGCAATTGTGACACATTACAGTTAGGAATACTTGCTTCCTAAAAACCTGTTTTATACCATTCCCTCTGACTTTACATATGAAGTAACTTTGGAATGTTTCGGTGTCCCACAAAATGTTGCTCCCATAAAAAATAAATAAATAAATCTAAAAATAAATAAATCTTACATGTGGTTATGTTTGTTAGTAATAACCACTGTTGCCTACTCTGAATGTGTTGGTGGACTTACTGTTCCTGGTGGGATTTAGTTGTCTGTCCTCTATGATGCTGGAGAGGAAGTCTGTTCTGGTTTTACCTCGTTTCCTGTTTCTCTGGCTATGCAGCCATTTTTCCACTGAAATCTTTATGTGTGCCCTGCTTTGACTTTCACATGTTGCTGCTGTGCTAATTCAACCAAGCTAAATTTCAGAATTTTGGTTATGAGCCCCAAATAAAAGCTACAAGGATGGCCACATACACATAAAGGAGCACTATAGTGCCAGGAAAACAAACTTGTGAAACTGCTGTGTTTTCAGCTGCAGGGTTAAAACCAGGGGGACCTGGCACCTAGACTACTTCATTGATATGAAGTGGTCTGGGTGCCTATAATGGTCCTTTAAGCTCTGAAGTTACACATCTACCATATATAAAAATATGGTCCAATACATGTTAAAGAATAGTCAATAAGGAGAACTGCAAATGCAGGAAGTCGTGAAACACACGCATAAAATAAATGCCAACATAGCCACAGATTTGTCAGATCTTTCTTTCTGTGGCATATAAAACCTGGACACAGAGACTTTAAGACAATTTCTTTTTGACATTGTAAAGGTTTGGAAAGATGAAAAGACAGAAAACATGGTCAAAACGATCACAACAGAGAAGCAAATAAATGCAAGTGTTGAGAACCACACTGTGAAGAACCTGGTTGAAAGCAAGACAGGCCTCTCAAAAGATTGCCTATCTCCCAACGCCAGCGGGTAACAAGATACACACGCCAAAAGGCATAAGAGACGAATTCGTGCAGTACTACGCGATTTTATACATCCTCATACAGGACCCCCAAACATGTCAACCACAAAGCACAGACATAGCCCAATAGCTAACAAACCTTGACCTGCCAACCCTGACCACGGCACAGAGAGAGGCCTTAAAGGGACACTCCAGGCACCCAGACCACTTCTGCTCATTGGAGTGGTCTGGGTGCCAACTCCCACTACTCCTAACCCTGCAAGTGTAATTATTGCAGTTTTTTATAACCTGCAATAATTACCTTGCAGTGTTAACTCCACCTCTAGTGGCTGTCTACTAGACAGCCACTAGAGGTCACTTCCTGATTTTTAGCAAGGATTTTCCTTGCTAGAGCATCGCTGGACGTCCTCACGCTGTGTGAGGACCTCCAGTGTCGCTCATTTCCCCATAGGGAAGCATTGAAAATCTTTTTCAATGCTTTCCTATGGGGAGCGCTAATGCGCATTAGGTCTCCTCGGCCGGTGGGCGGGAACAGTCTTGCCAACCGGCCAACGGAATCAAAAGGAGGAGCGGCGCGGAGGAGGAGGCAGCGACGAGGGATATCGTCGCTGCCTCAGGTAAGTGACTGAAGGGGTTTTCACCCCTTCAGTAACTGGGGATTGGTGGGTGGGAGGGAGAGGGACCCTCCAGTGCCAGGAAAACAGATTGTTTTCCTGGCACTGGAGTTTCCCTTTAACCAGCCCGCTGACGGAGAAAGAGGTGATCGACACTATCAGGGCACTGCCGTCGGGTAAAGCATCCGGACCAGATGGCCTGGACAACCTCTATTACAAAAAGTTCTGTGCCACGCTTGCTCCCCACCTGGTAGCATTGTTCGCCCATGCCATCACCACGGAAACATTACATACGGACATTATTAGCGGCACATGTCGTTACTATGCCAAAGCCGTGTAGGCCTCCTACATTACCTCAGAACTTCAGACCTATTTCTCTGCTCAACACGGACGCAAAACTGTTCACTAAAATATATGCAACCTGATTAAGCGATATTTTGCCGTACATAATCCACTCGGACCAAGTGGGTTTTGTGAAGGGCCGCCAGGGCTCCGAGAATACCCGTAAAGTCCTGAGCGTGATGCACAGCCGTAGACAACCCGGCTCGGGAGGCTTGCTGGTATCCCTCGATGCGGAGAAGGCCTTTGACCGTCTGCATTGGGGGTTCCTAGAGGCAGTTCTGCTGAAGTTAGGCATCCCCCGGGGATTCTTGTCGGCAGTGAGGGCATTATACAGCGCACCGACGGCACATGTGCTGAATGCAGGGTTTCTGTCTAACCCCTTTAAAATAACCAACAGGACGAGGCAGGGTTGCACACTGTCCCCACTGTTGTATGTTTTGGCCCACGGCATACAGATAGGGCGACGGGAATACAAAACAAGTTTATTCGCGGACGATGTGCTCCTGACGCTGACCCAATCTAGGATTTCCCTCCCAAATTTACTACAGACAATCAATGAATATGGCAAGCTGTCTTACTATAGACTAAACGTAACAAAATCACAAGCAATGGGGCTGGGCATACCAGAGGTGGAAGTGCAGGCACTACGTGATGCCTTCTCTCTGGACTGGAGGTCGGACTCCATCTCATTTCTGGGGCTTCAGCTCACAAAACTCCGGGGGGACCTCCTAAAGAAAAACTATGACAACACTATTACATGAGATAACGAACACATTGAAGACATGGGAGGGAAAATACTTGACATGGTTGGGAAGACTGGCAGCCGTAAAGATGTCAGTCCTTCCCAAATTTCAGTACTTACTCAGAACCCTACAAATTCACATACCTAAGACTTATTTGACCAAGGAACAAAAGCTGTTGACACAGTTCATATGGGGCAACCACAAAATCCGAGTCCCCACTAAGACACTGCAAAAGCCCATCCAGAGGGGCGGGTTGGGCATGCCAGGCATCAGAATGTACTACAAGGCAGCACTGCTTTCCTCCGTTATAGTCTCCCACACATAGGTCAGCTCGCCTCAGTGGATCGAAATCGTATCCTCCTACACATGCAAGTTTCTGTTCTGGATACCACGCTCTAAAAGACCTCAGATGCCGAACATACCCGGCACCACAGTGCGACTCTTACATGAGTAGGATAGCCTGAAAAAAATATGTTGGAAAAGGCGTGGTCTTGGGCTACCCCCATAAAATGCTTACACATAATTAACCCATCCTTTGATTTTAAACAAAAACAACAAGATGTGTGAACACAACCCAGTGAAAAGAAAATATAAATGAAAGCAAACCAGGACTTCCCCTATATCATAGGTGGAGTATCCAGGTAGATCCCCGAAGACTTCCTCTTGTCTTCAATAGGTATATGCAAATAGGATAGGGGACAATCTGCTAAATACAAATAAAACAAAACAGCATAGCGTATAACTGTGTGGAGACTGGCACTGTTATGTATTCATAATTGGTCACTCACAAATTTGTGGAGATAAAACAGCCTTGAGTGATATATTTTTCCTTCAGTGTCCAGAATGTTGTCCCTCCTCACAATTTCATCAATCCATAGATGTATATATCTCAAGAGAGGGAAAATATATACAAAAAATGTAGTGCACTTCCAGAGTATGAATAAAAAAGTATTTAATAACTTACATTCAAGTTTAAAACAAACAGCATGTCACCATAAAGCGTCCTACGCGTTTCGTCCTTAGCTTGGACTTCCTCAGGGACTTGGTGTCAATAAAGTGCAGTAAAATACAATAGCAGCAATAAAATATATATCCCTCCCACAGTCCTTTTATACATCCCCATTCAGTGTTGAAGTTCTTTCAGCTGATGTTCGATTTTCATTTTTGCGGCATGGGGCCGGATGACGTCATCACGTACGTTGCGTGCGTTCCACTTGCGTTTCACGGGACCGGATGACGTCATCGCGTGCGTTGCGTGCGTTCCACTTTGCGTTTCACAGACCCGGAAGTGGGTCGTGATCGTTGGTCACTCGTTCTATTACACTGACTCAAAGTATATACAAGTGGGTGGACAAAACGGGGAGGGGGAAAGGGAAACAGTTAAGAGAGTTCTCTGGAAGGCACTATCTTTACAAGGCAGATGTGAAATAAAAAAACGAAGAAAACATATATTTACATTACAATCTGAGTTTGTAAATCTCTTAGTATGTAACCCATTTTCACAAATGAAGAGTGCAAATCTATATAAAGATATATGTTTTTCCTTGTTTTACATCTATGTACAATTTATATAACTCATACCCAAAAATATATATTTTTTGTATACCTAAGACTATATAAAGGAATCTTTAACTAGACATCTCATACAATTACAGTGTAATATGCATTATACATATGATGTACAGATGATACTGTAGTTGGTGAAACCCATTTTCATTGCACCTTTGTCTCATTCTTCTTATAGAAAAGAGATATATATATCTCTAAATCAAAAAAGGGAATATATTAGAAAAAATGTTAAGTTATATGAATAAAAATAAGAATAAAAATGAAAATAAAAATAATATTAAAAATACAAAAAAAAATAAAAAAAAAAATATAGAATATATAGAAAATGAAAAAATAAAGATGAAAATTAAGTTAAATTAGAAATGAGAATAGAATGAAAAAATGTATATACATAATAATAATTTTTAATTTTTGAATGAGAGAAAAGTGCAATGATTCCCAAACATTCCACAGAAACAGAATATGAAATAGATGGTGCATTTAGTCTTCAAAAAAACTCCATAAATCTATATCTAAATTTAGACCAAGGGGTTGGAGTGTTTTTAATTTATTGATCCAAAAAGTCTCTCTTTGAGAGAGCTTTTTGGTCAAATCCCCTCCTCTCCAATATGGGTCCACATGTTCTATACCCAAAAAACTGAAACTCCGCCAATCAAATTTATTGCAAGTATTGCAATGTAGTGGTACTATATGTTTCGTTGAATTTTTCCTGATATTATTTTGATGTTCTAATATCCTCTCTTTTAGTTTTCTGCATGTTCTCCCCACGTACTGTTTCCCGCAAGGGCATTGTAGCATGTATACCACATTTTTCGTATTACAATTTATATTCGATTTTATTTTAAATCTCTCTTTTGTAGTAAAGCTTATAAATTCTTTTTTTTGGGTAAATTTTTGGTTTTTGCATGCTTTGCAAGAATTGCAGGGGTTAAAACCACTGATGTTTAGAGTCGTACTTTTGCGTGGAATTTTTAGAGCATAACTTGGTGCCAATAGATTTTTTAAGTTTTTTGTTCTCCTGAAAATGACTGGTGTTTTTTTTGGGAGCACTTTCCCCAAAATGGGATCCTGACGTAAGATATCCCAATGTTTGTTGAGAATCTTTTTTATTTTCCAATGTTGTGTGTTATATTGGGTCGAAAAAGAAAAATTATAGTTGTCCTTAGAATGTTTTTTGGGATTAGATACTATTAAATCTCTTCTGTTCTTTTCTCCTATTTCCTTAATTTCTTTGTCTAGCAAAGTTGTTTCATATTTTTTTGCCACAAATTTATTTTTTAAATGTTTGGCTTGTTCCCTAAAGTCTGAATTCTTTGTGCAATTCCTTCTCACTCGTATTAGCTGGCTTCTTGGTATGGTCTCCAGCCATTTATCTTTGTGACAACTTTTTCTGTGAATAAAGCTATTACCCTCCGTTTTTTAAAAAAAACATTTTGATTGAATCTGGTTATCTTCTATAAAGAGATTTAGATCCAGAAAGTTGATGCTAGTGATATTGGTTTCATGTGTAAATTTTAAACCATAGTCATTTTGATGGATGTAGTGTATAAATGATGACAAATCTTCGTGTGAGCCTCGCCAGATTAGTATTATGTCATCAATAAAACGTTTCCATAGGACCAGGTTCGCTACCCAGCTATGCCCACTCCATATGTGGTTGGATTCCCAATCCCTCATATATATGTTTGCATAGCTGGGGGCGAACCTGGTCCCCATGGCTGTGCCGGTGGTTTGAAGGTAAAATGAATCATCGAAGAAAAAATAATTATGTTTGAGAATATAGTGGATACTATTTAAAATGAAATTTCGAAAGTTTGGTGGTATATTTTCATCTTTTTCCATAATACGTTCCACTGCAACTATACCTTTGTTGTGTTTTATTATTGTGTATAGTGACGTGACATCTATGGTCACCCAGACATAATCGGGTTCCCAAATTACATTCTCCAAAATTCTTAAAACATGGGCAGTGTCTTTTAAGTAAGAAGGTGCTTCTTGTGCGTATTTCTGAAGGTGGTGATCTACAAATTCTGATAGATGGGCAGATACGGAGTTAATGCCACTGATAATTGGCCTACCTGGGGGGGTTGTGGGGTTCTTGTGTAGTTTGGGGAGAAAATAAAAAATGGGTATTATTGGAAAATTATTGAAGAGATATTCCTTATTGTTTTTAGAAATTATATCATTTTTATATGCTTGTTCCAATAAAGATCCCAAGATGGTGTTAAATCTTTTTGTTGGATCTCCTGTGAGTTTAATGTAAGTTTCTATATCTCCCAAAATTCTATGTGCCTCATTCATATAGTAATCTCTGGTCATGATGACTATAGCCCCCCCTTTGTCAGCTTCCTTTATTACTATGGTGTCCATTTTTTGTAATTTAGTTATGCTTGCTGATTCTTCTTTACTCATGTTGTATTTATTCACTCCTAAGTTTTTTTCTTTTTCCAATTTTTCTAGGTCATGGCATACCATATTATTGAATGTTTCTAGAAAAGGGCCTCTGTCCCCTACTGGATAGAAATGTGATTTCTTTTTGAATTGTTTCTGTTCTGTGGTGATTTCTTTTGTACTTTCTTCTCTCTTTTTAGAAAAAATCTTTTTAGTGTCATTTTACGAATGTATTTTTGGACATCAATATATGTATTAAAGAAATTCATTTTTTGGTTAGGGGCAAATTTTAAGCCTTTGCTTAAAGCTTTTAAATCAGTATCACTCAGCTCTATATCAGTTAAATTATAAATTCCGTATTGCTTCTCTATTGTCTCTAATTGTAATACGAAAAATGTGGTATACATGCTACAATGCCCTTGCGGGAAACAGTACGTGGGGAGAACATGCAGAAAACTAAAAGAGAGGATATTAGAACATCAAAATAATATCAGGAAAAATTCAACGAAACATATAGTACCACTACATTGCAATACTTGCAATAAATTTGATTGGCGGAGTTTCAGTTTTTTGGGTATAGAACATGTGGACCCATATTGGAGAGGAGGGGATTTGACCAAAAAGCTCTCTCAAAGAGAGACTTTTTGGATCAATAAATTAAAAACACTCCAACCCCTTGGTCTAAATTTAGATATAGATTTATGGAGTTTTTTTGAAGACTAAATGCACCATCTATTTCATATTCTGTTTCTGTGGAATGTTTGGGAATCATTGCACTTTTCTCTCATTCAAAAATTAAAAATTATTATTATGTATATACATTTTTTCATTCTATTCTCATTTCTAATTTAACTTAATTTTCATCTTTATTTTTTCATTTTCTATATATTCTATATTTTTTTTTTTATTTTTTTTTTATTTTATTTTTTTTTTCATTTTTATTTTCATTTTTCTTTTTATTTTTTTTTTTAATCTTATTTTTATTTTTATTTTTATATTTATTTTTATTTTTCTCTTTATTTTTATTTTTATTTTATTTTATTTTCACATTTAATTCTATTTTTATGCATTTTCATTTTATTTTTGTAATTTTATTTTTATTTTTATTTAATTTTATTTTTATTTTTATCTTTTTATTTTTATTTTCATTTTTATTCTTATTTTTATTCATATAACTTAACATTTTTTCTAATATATTCCCTTTTTTGATTTAGAGATATATATATCTCTTTTCTATAAGAAGAATGAGACAAAGGTGCAATGAAAATGGGTTTCACCAACTACAGTATCATCTGTACATCATATGTATAATGCATATTACACTGTAATTGTATGAGATGTCTAGTTAAAGATTCCTTTATATAGTCTTAGGTATACAAAAAATATATATTTTTGGGTATGAGTTATATAAATTGTACATAGATGTAAAACAAGGAAAAACATATATCTTTATATAGATTTGCACTCTTCATTTGTGAAAATGGGTTACATACTAAGAGATTTACAAACTCAGATTGTAATGTAAATATATGTTTTCTTCGTTTTTTTATTTCACATCTGCCTTGTAAAGATAGTGCCTTCCAGAGAACTCTCTTAACTGTTTCCCTTTCCCCCTCCCCGTTTTGTCCACCCACTTGTATATACTTTGAGTCAGTGTAATAGAACGAGTGACCAACGATCACGACCCACTTCCGGGTCTGTGAAACGCAAAGTGGAACGCACGCAACGCACGCGATGACGTCATCCGGTCCCGTGAAACGCAAGTGGAACGCACGCAACGTACGTGATGACGTCATCCTGCCCCATGCCGCGAAAATGAAAATCGAACATCAGCTGAAAGAACTTCAACACTGAATGGGGATGTATAAAAGGACTGTGGGAGGGATATATATTTTATTGCTGCTATTGTATTTTACTGCACTTTATTGACACCAAGTCCCTGAGGAAGTCCTTTGATTTTAAACCCTGGGTGGCCGGGGCTGCACCACACTAGGGCAACTATTTGACAACACAGGTTTACTCCAATTTCTAGATCTCCAGAGGAAGTTTGAATTATCACCCAGAGCAGTATTCTGCTATCTACAACTCAAGGCGGAACTTACACAACACCCGCTACAACGACCCACGCCAAGATGACATATTTCGAGACGGCCTTCCAAGCCCCCACCACCCCGAAAAAAGTGCTCTCATCCACATATCGAGCGCTAACTGACCCACAGTACGACACAAGGGACAAATTCAGACTAGACTGACAAAGGGACCTCAACCAAACACTAGACACAAGTTTTTGGCACAAAGCCTTTATGGCCCACAGGGGCAGGTCGAGTTGTGCCTCTCACCTAGAACTTATGAGGAAAATACAGTATAGGTGGTACATGGTGCCGGATAGGCTGGCAAACATGTGCCCAAAAATCTCCAACATATGCTGGAGATGCATCCAAGGGATAGGCACCATATGTGCCATCGATGCCATCGGCACGCAGGTTACACCCACTCCTGAACTCTGCCTACTGTTCACGTCGCTAGATAGCCTCCCCGGCCCAGAGTCTTGTTTGCTGTTTCACATACTAATAGCAGCAAACTTGTTAATAGCCAAAGCGTGGAAAACCATAGATCTCCCAACCACATCAGCCCTGCTGAGCCAAATCTCACTCAATCTAGACTATGAAACGATGGCACACAGCTACCTCCGACCTAAGAAACATCTACAAGAGGCATATGACCAATGGGAGGCCTACATTAACAAAAAAAAAAAGAGATACAGCGACTGGTGTTAACGGGCAGAGGGGGGAGAGGTGCAGGACATGGATGGAGATAGGGACTGGGAAGAAGGGGGGAAATAAAATATATTTTTTTTTAAAAAGGGGGGAGAAGGGAATGACATAGCTGGAGGATGTGAAGAGAGGGGGGAGGTCAGCAACTAAACTGCAGACCCAAGTCCCAAACGGTAAAACCCCTCACAAGGTGCATTAAAGACTTTGAAAACGCCTCACCACACGAAGTACATAGCAATGACCACAAAACACAAGGAGACAGTTTCCTGCAAAAGACGCCTGCGCTAGCTCAACTCACTTTGTAAATAGTTAGAACTTTTTAATTCTTAGTTTTTCCGGGTTCAGACCCACTTTTCTTTTACTTTTCATGGCAAAAAATGGTTAAGCAAGAACGAGAAGGGAGCTTAACAGTGGGTACAGACAGGGTGAGATAGGGGAATCGCATTGGGGGAGAATTCGAGGGGACAGAGGGCTGAAATAAAGAACAGCTACGCCCAGACGAAGATGCCAATCTGTTAGGCTCTCGAGACAGGAGTGAAGGAATGGAGGGCCGCGAGGGCCTTGGAGTAACAGCCAAGGCCAAGAAGTATCTTGAGTACAACCCTAGGGAACTCTGTCAAAGCTAAATGTTGTGTATATATGTGTATGAATACTGCTGTCTGCACAGTGATCTTGCTGAATTCCCTACTGTGTTAGGGTCGAAAAAGTATACCCTTAACCCTTTTCTTTTTTCTGTATTCCAATGCAAAGATCTTGACTCAATACAAATTTTCAATAAAAAAAATAAATAAAAAAAATACCTTAATTCAGAGTAAAGCAGTTCAATGTCCATTTATCAAAAAAAAATTTAAATTTACTTATCTACTATTTTAATCAGATGACACTATTTTGTACAGTTAAAGACAACAGGACAGTACAGAGATAGTTACACAAGTCAAAAGAATGGGTGACTTGCAAGTAGAAAAATTATTACAGTAGTTATCTTCTCAAACAAAGGCACACCATTCTAGATTTAATACAGATTATGGATCTTAAAGAAACCCATGCAGTAGCGACACCATGTGTACAAATAAAGTGTGAGGAAAATGAGATTTTACCCAACTATGATGAATACAAAACAGTAGTAGGTAAGCGTTTCTACTCTCTTATCTGCTGTCAAACATCCCACACTAGTAGGATTTACAGATGCAGATTAGACTGGAAACAAAATAGATTGTAAATCTATAATGGCCACATGTTTTTAAATGGGAATGGACAATTCGTAAGCAAGAATGAGTGTTGTATTTCCTGTACAGAAGAAGGGTATGTCTCTGGAGCACAGGCATGCAAAGAAGCACAATGGCCTAAACTTCTAGAGGACTTGGGAATGCCAAATCCTAAGCCCTTCTGACTGATGTAAGTCAAACATATCTGTAAAAGGCTGGTGCAAACAGAAAAAGTAAATGCAATCATCATGAACATTGTTATTAGATGTTATGCAAGAAGAGGTCTGTACCAAAAGGGATTCATTGAGATTCTGTACTGCCAAAACACCAGAGGTGATAGCTGACACTTTGATAAAACGCTTGCAAAAAGACATTTTTGAGAAACTACGCCTTAAGATAAATTTATGAGGCTCAAATTAAGCACCATCATGAATGGGATTGTTGGTAATAATTGCTGGTGCCTAGCCTGGATGTGTTTGAGGACTTACTGCTGCTGGGGGCATTTAGTTGTCTGTCCTCTGTGGTGCTGGAGAGGAAGTGTGTTGGCATCTTGTCTTGCCTCACATCCTCGCTCTTGACATGCAACCATTTTGAACTTAGCGTAACTGGCAACTGCAAATATAAACATTACGATCTATGTGTGTGTATGTGTATCTGTTTGTCAAGATGTGCATGTGTCACGGTGTGTATCCAAGTGTGTGTATCTGTGCATAGTCGTACCTGTGTGTCAGTTTCTGTATCCGAGTGTGTGCATATGTACCAGTCTGTGTATCTGTGTGACAAGGTGTGTATGTGTCACTATGTGCATCTGCTTGTATGCCCCAGTGTGTATTTGGGTGTCAGTATATATAAGCCTGAGTGTGTATGTATGTACTGTGTATTTTTGTGCCAGTGTGTATGTG
This sequence comes from Pelobates fuscus, assembly GCF_036172605.1. Lineage (NCBI taxonomy): Eukaryota > Metazoa > Chordata > Amphibia > Anura > Pelobatidae > Pelobates > Pelobates fuscus. The sequence continues at coordinate 364,644,087 of NC_086317.1, forward strand.
CTTGTGTGTGCATGTGTATGTGCCAGTGTGTGTCTGTGTATCAGTGTATGTATCTGAGTGTGTGTATGTGCAAGTGTGTGTATCTGTGTTTGTTAATGTGTGCGTATATTTGTGTAAGTGTGTATGTGCAAACATTCCATACAAACACTCAAACACCAATACTACACACAAATGCACATCCGCATTTAAAATCCGAAACTACATCCAAACACACCACTGCATATAAATGCAACCATAACATACAAACATACCCCTGTATTAAAACTAAAACAAATTATATACACCAATGTTACACACAAAAGCACACCTGCTCCTAAGTACTACAATCTGTTTACTATCTGTACAAATTTTCTATAAAAGAAAACATTACGCTCTGTTAATTAAAAGGTTTGTGCTACGGCGCAATTTTTTTTTTTTTTTGGGGGGGGGGGGTTCCACGATGTCGGTACACTATGTCAAATGGTTCTACAATAAAAATTAATTGGGGTCCCCTGCCTTATAATATTTGTTAATAACGAGCATTCATTTTTTTAAGAAAAAGTACTTCTTACTGCAATAGAAAAAAAAATAAGTGGTGACAAATGTAAGCATGTTTTGTGTATTTGAATGTGTGTGTGCATGTGTGTAGTATTGTCATTTGAATGCAGTTGTATGCTTGTATGTACTGTTTGTCACAAACGCACCCTACTTCAGGAGTGTGCGTGACGTAGTTGTGGTAATGAAAGGGTTAAAGTTCACTATTTGTCTGCACTAGTCCGGAAATAAAGACAACATCTTCCTTTTAACACCACCCACACTTAAACATAATAATATAACTATTACTATTTTAACTCTGCCACCACCAGGACAAATTATAAATGGGGTGCCTTGGTCCCCCAGGTATATTAATAATAAAAACCCACCAAATATACCTTAGCACAATAGCTATGTAATTGCAAAATACTAGTCTCTTCAGGTAACGTGATTCTTAACCCGACAAAGAGAACTTGGTAAATGAATGTTTATCATGAGCAAAAAATAGTCACAGTGCATACAAAAATATATGATAAACAAATGATTTACACCAACAACAGATAAAAACAAAAAGGATAAAATACATAAGTCCTAATTACTCACTTAGGTTTTCAAAGTACAACTTCTGCCCAGAGGGTCTCTGGCAAGGAAGGATGATGGTGACTCACTCAAAATTAGATCTTGGCCCCTAGCAAGTAAACCAACACCACTTCAAATCATTTGATATGTACCCTATGAATTATCATGTCTTGCCCTGGGGTGGAGTTAATGTGTACCTAAAGAAATAAGTGACCACCTCCTTTGTTCCAGACCAACGTCAATCCAAATGGAAACATTTTGCTCTTTCTTTTATGTACCTGCCACAGAAATAATAATTGCACCTACAAATTTGTTATTATTTTCCCATTCCATAGACATGTTGCACGCCCCACCCACAATCCAATAGGACGGACATCACAATTCCTGCCACGCGGGTTGTGCAACTCATGTTTAGGCTTAATTAAGAGATTGGGCTTGTCCCATTCCAAATATAATAAAAATGAGGCTTAGTTATTAAGCTGTGGGTATTAATGTTCCTCTTGGATAGGATACTGGAACACCGGGGTCTTCATGAAACTAATACCATTGCCATATCAAAGGATTGTTCTAGCAATTGAGAGTTTCAGGCCATATGGTCAAAGTCAGTTAGTTTACATTGAAACTAGTCATACGGGTGGCTTATGTGTAAAATGTCTCACCTTGCAGGACCTTTGATAGATCAAAAAGGGCAATCCGTTTCACACCTTGCAGAAGCCCCTTTTGATCAAAAGAGCAATTTCTCTCTGCCATTTGTCCTCTAGCCAGGGGTCCAGTTATTGATGCACTGCACAAATTATATTAAATAGCAACATTCCATAGTGCAATAATAAATTATGCACCCTTGCCGTGACACTGTTATTTGAAAGCAGTGGTGTACTTGTATGTAGAGTTGGTGTTCAATTTCTGGGATGTATGCAAATGCACTGCCCCGCACATACAAACTGCCACATACACTCACACACAGATACATAAACACACAGATACACACTGATAACACATACACAAATTACACACACACACAGAATTTTTGCTAACTTGTGTTTTGTGGGTGTTTTTTAAACCTGATTTGATGGGGTAACATAAGGCACCCTGTTTAAAAATTGCCTTGGTGGTGGCAGATTTTATATGTGTGAGTAGAGTTAAGAGAGATTACTTTTTTCATTAGTCATTAGTGTCTAGTGCAGACAAATAGTAAAAAACATTTTGTGTTTAGAGCTAGGCTCCTTTATGATATTTTTTTAAAATCTATTTTATTAATATAGTTGACAGGACAACAGGGCAAGTTATCAAGCACGTAAAAGCTAGTAACTCACAGCAGAAATCTTTTACCAACAATCAAGTCTGATTAAGTTCACCAAACAAATCTTCTCTAAAGAATCAACAAAGCATTCGTGTGCATCTTCCGTTAGTGGTGCACGTACAGGATGGAGGCAAAATATAATCAGATCAAGAGAAAATTACTACACAAGTGACAAAGAAGATCCAAAAGCAGATGCCGACAATCGTAACACAAATTCATCTGTGAAATCTCTTGAGAAATTAAGCCTTAGAAGAAGACTTGAATATAAAGAGGAGAAATTACAAAGGCTTTGGTTTTCCCAGGAATAGTAAAGCATGTCAGGGATAATAAATCCGAACACAAACTGTTAATTATTGGAATTTAAAGTTACCTTTTCTGCTTTTCCTCCATTGATGTCGCTGGGCAGAAAATTCTTTCCTATGGTTCTCAGGTCTGTCTGAAAAGAAAATGAAATTACAGTAGTACTTTGCATGAGAGAAAATACTGAAATAACAATATCAATTGCCCATGGAAAAAGAAAAGTGTTGTTTAGGAACTAGTCATCATTACCCTTACCAATGAAGAGCCATGGGCAGTGCTCTGCGCATTTAACCAACATGCTCACTTAAAGAGGGGCATGCTTGTCATTGGTGATGACAAAACACCTCCTCTCTAGCCCCCACCCCCAGTGGGCTGCTGTGAATCAAAAAGACCCAGGCCAAATTTTCTTCCCTGTCCGAAACCTGTGGGAATGGTGGGGAATGTTTCAGCACCTGGTTTGATAAAGGCCTTTAGAGTCAAAACATTCCCCACCTACTTGGCACCTTAAATAAAGGATCACACATTGGGCATTTGCTTGTGTCCTCAATTTATTTTATATTTAAAATAATGCAGACTTTATGGAGATATGCAAGTGTACATATATACAAACTATAAGATCAATACACGTGTTTCACTCCTCCACGTATGCTATGTACACATATGTTTTATACTTTGTCAGTATAATTAGCTATCTAATATTTATATGATTATGTATGGGCTAAGCCATTTTATAAACAATCTTCCTATACCACCTAAACAGGAACAGTATTGCAGGTATACATAATTATTTCAATATGTTTTTCCAAAAAAAAAATTGAAAAAAAATAAATAAATTTGAAGGCATTGCTTTTACGGCATGATCGTAACCCCTTTAGGACATATGACATGTGTGACATGTCATGATTCCCTTTTATTCCAGAAGTTTGGTCCTTAAGGGGTTAAAGAGAGATTGGGTGATCAAAAGGTTAGGGTCTGACAAGAAAAGCAATGTTCTAAAAGTGGGTGAATTACTACAGAAACCAATTAAATGAGCAGGGACATTCCACTGATGTCTACATCCCGTTTGTACCATTTTCAGATTATAAAATGTAGGCAAATCTGCCCAGTGTGTCCTTTCAGTGATCAGCGTTTCAAACCAACCTGGGTTTCTATTGGTTCAAAACATCAGTAAGCTGCAAAGGCAACTTTTATTTCAAATGGATTGCATGTATCTTTATTGTATGAATTAAATTAGAAACATTTACTATAACTTTTGAGCATGTCTCAGTTTTTGCTATTTCACATAAAGAACATTTGGATTGAAATGATCCAGATTTTAAAACTATATAGTGCACAGCTTTGTATTGAATGTGTTTGCAGCACACTTTTAAGTTTCTTAAAGGACCACTAGTGCCAGGAAAGCATACTCGTTTTCCTGGCACTAGAGTGCCCTGAGGGTGCCCCCACCCTCAGGGACCCCCTCCCGCCCGGCTCTGGAAAGGGGAAAAGGGTTAAAACTTACCTTTTTCCAGCGCCGGGCGGGGAGCTCTCCTCCTCCTCTCCGCCTCCGTTCCTCCCCGTCGGCTGAATGCGCACGCGCGGCAAGAGCTGCACGCGCATTCAGCCGGTCACATAGGAAAGCATTCATAATGCTTTCCTATGGACGCTTGCGTGCTCTCACTGTGATTTTCACAGTGAGAATCACGCAAGCGCCTCTAGCGGCTGTCAGTGAGACAGCCACTAGAGGAAATAGGGGAAGGCTTAACTAATTGATAAACATAGCAGTTTCTCTGAAACTGCTATGTTTATAAAAAAAATTAGTTAACCCTAGCTGGACCTGGCACCCAGACCACTTCATTAAGCTGAAGTGGTCTGGGAGCCTAGAGTGGTCCTTTAAGGTTCACTGGTGAAAACCACTGATCTAAACTAGAGAGAAGAATTTCCAAACCATGATTTCTGAGGCTAAACATATTCTCTACACCACATTAAACAGCTTAAAAAAAGAAAAACTATATAGAAGGGTTTACTCAAGTCTGTCCAAAGCCATGACGGATAGAATATTCAAATTACAAATCGACAAATATATTTCCTGGGGAGGTGACAGCCCATGATATGGGATTAAGTCCCTCCCAACTGAAAGTAGATAAGACATATACCGTAATACTCCAGTTCAGCCAGCACTTCCCCTTCTAGACTTCCACTAGAATTCTCAGCTCTAAGTATTGTCATGCACAAAGAAACAACAAGGCAAGCAGGGAGGTTGAAACACAACCCAAGGCAATGATATCCAGCAAAGGGAAGGGCCTCATGGATGTTAAAGCAGCTCTGTCACTTCGGAGCATTTTGTAAATACATAATCTTTATGAAATACTCATGTTGACTGTGTTGGAATTTCACTGAAATTCTAATGCAATCCAAACACAATCCTAAGGTTGATAAAAGTTGACAAAAGGCACAATTCCACTTACATAGGTGGGAGAACAATTTCATGAACTAAATGCAACTGTCTCTTTCAAGATGAAGAACCTTGCCCCCAATAGGAATTGGCTGCATCAAAGAATATTTTCTTTTGGGCAAGAGAGGTAATAGTGCGCTTCAGCATTGTACTATGGGTGGTCAACATCAATAAAAATTGAGTTTATTTTCAGTAAATTACAAGTCACTCACATTTTATTTATAGTTATTTGCTCATTGTCAAGTTGTCCGTGATCAAGGCTTGAAGAGAAGTGGACTCTTTGCTTATTGTACATAGAGGGGTAACAGGTGTACCTCATCAAGCCATGATCTGGGATTTCTGTGTATGACTTGCATATGGGGTTTGTCTGTCTTTTATGTTCCTGACTTCCTTGTTGGTACAAGCCTGCTATGTTAATAGTATAGGTTTCCACTGTAATGACATAAGTCAGGTAATTTGAGAACCTCCACCGATGAAGATTACACAAACTATTAAGCAGTTTCTATCCTCTGCAATTACGCTAAAACTCACTGATGAAAAAGTGCACAATTTGTCCATCATTTAAAGATGTTGGTGTTTCATGCATCCTCAGTGGATATACAAGAACAGAAGACATCATCTGACTCGTGATATAATGGATTTAAAACAAAATAATGGATTATGAATTTGTTCTTTCAAAAGTGTTGTGTATTTATGTGAGATGAATTTAGAGCTAGAATTAACTTTATTTTCCTGGTTCACTTTTGAAGTCGCTAAATTGCTTGGTTGAAGCACAAATTATCATCTCTGCCATGCGATAATTAACATAAGCTGCTGGCATCCAAAGGAGAATAGCTTTGGCTCTGAATGAGATGAAGTGTGATGGTACAAAGGTTATTAAGTACCATTACTGGTTTTCATCTATAAACCTATATTTACATATTTTTTACGGATAGGGGATTTATTGCATTCAATCAGCTCTTTAGCTTAATAGAATACACATAATAAAAAGCTCTGTAATATGGAATCCAAAAAGCTTTTCTTTTAATAAGATTATAATATTTAGAATTTATGCCTGGTATAACGTACACATGGCATTTCTTTTTGATTTACAACAAATACCCTTTTAAACAGTAAAACAGTGTAGAAGAGGCCAATTAATAAAAAAAAAAATAGTTGGCAACACACCACAAAAAACAACCAGCTGTGTATTGGCTTCTGTTATTCCTCAAAGCACAGACTGATGGGTATTCAATATAATGACAAAATAATGTTTTCACTCATTTACCTTCATCTAATTTTCTTCTTTAGAAGTCTTTATTTGATTACAATTTTACCCCGAGATATATTGCCATCCAATCAAATTACAACATGGGGAGAATTGCAGTTGTGTCAAAAAGATAAAGTTTCCGAGCAATTCATAAAAATCTTTATGAAATGTTTATATTGATGCGTTCAAATTCCAATGCAATCAAAAGACTACTTCTAGGGACTACTTTTTCTTTGTGAAGAAGACGGAATTGAATATTTACAAATAGCAATGCATTTATATTTCTCTACTTTTAAAGTATCTCCCAGGATAAAGAATCTGCTATGACAAAACTCAACTGCACTCATTGTATTGAACTCTGAAAGAAGAAAGGCTGAATCTATCCTGACAGACATGTTATCTGTAACTTTTAGTGTCGAACACATTCTAAAGATATTATCAGTGGTCCATTAGCCAACTACGTTATCTGATTTACTATATTCTGTTGCAGTAATGAATATCATTACTGTGTACACTACTAATGTGTAAATGTTCACTGGAGCTAAAACAGGAATTCAAAATTCTGTTCCTTGTGGTTATTAATTGACATACTGCTAAAATTAAAAGAAATGGAAATATGCGTATGATTCATTCAATTTCAAAAGTTGGGAATATGGAAGAAATCAAAAATTATATTTTTAGTGGATGGCTCTTTTAATAGGTAATTCTGAATTAAATATGGAAACAGCTAGACAGTCTTCTAAATTCTCCAATAGATATACTGATGCACAGGGATCGAACATTAGAACTAGATGAGCATGCAACATACAGTGTTTAAATTCCAGGCCGATGGCTGTTTAGCATCTCAGATTGTTAACTGACCATATAATTTTAGCAGAGTATGCACTCATGAATGAATGTATTCTACAGATGCGCTAAAAAAATAATGTCGAACATAACATTAAAGCGACACGGTCATGCTGAACTTGTCTTTATCCTATTGTTTCCTCTTCTCTTCCTCTCTCAGAATCTGAATCCTTGACACAGGAAATGGAACTAACTTAAGCACCTCCTTTAGTCATAGAAAGTCAAGCGTAGAAAAAATACATGTAGCCCGTACTTTATGTTATGTTTTAAAGAAAACTAGATCAGAAATAAAGAAAAGAACAACAGATTCTTAGAGAGGAAGAGAAGAGAAAACAATAGGAACAGTCAGCATGACAGTGCAGCTTTAAATGCTAGAGGGTACTTATTATTGATCCGCAAGACATTGTTGCTTTAAAAGTAACTAATTTGACATTTAAATGTAAAGAAATTAAAAAAAAAAAAGTAACTTACATTGAGAGCAACAAGGAGAATGGCACTTTTATTCACTTTGTCTGATGCACTCTTACAAGATTCAAATCCTTCTTCAGAAAGATACCTGGAGATAAAATAAATAAAGAGATTCAAGCCGCATGAAATGCTAATCCAAATTTCCCCTCACATAGATTATGTCTTGCACACAAGAACCGTGCACAACAAGTTGAATAAAATGAACTCACACAATCCTACATATAACATGCCAGGTTATCATGCATCCAATGCCACCACAAGGATTTACGCACAATTTTGGTTACTTAAAGCAACATTCTATGCACGATAACAACTACAGTCTGGTGGTCATGGTGTTAAACTATTCCTTTTACTCCGTTGAACATTCTCCAATGAGCGCAGTCCTGCATGGCTCTTCTTACCTCTGTAGAACTAACTGGATTCTCCTGCAGACAGGAAGCAGGGGTTACAACTGTTGGTGCCAAGTGTGAAATAGGTAAGTGGGCAAACCATGCTATAAACAGTTTGACTACCTACCGTTGGATGACACTAGATCACCCCTGGCATTTTCCTTCATTTATTCTGATGCTTACTGTTGTTCATGCTAAGAAAAGAAAGTAGACGTGTAGTCTCTAGCTAGACCCTGATGTTGGTAGGACTGAAGAGCTAGCTGTCTCTGCGTTATGCAAAAGCAGAGACTGCTTTCTATGCTCCCTGTTACTTCCAAATGGCATGGTAATTCACATCACCAGGAAGACATGATAAGATATCACATGATGGCACCAGAGGGTGGAGTTACAGTGCCCACAAGAGAGAGAGCACAGCACTAGCATCACCTGGCCGTTGCCAAATGTAGACGTATAATATCTTTATCTCTCCCCAATAGCTTTAATGACTGCCAGACAGCTGATTAACCAGAGAAATTGATACAATATAGAATATATATTGTGCACAGTTCTATGTATTTTATAGATTTCTTTATGTTGTGCTCAGCTTGTTTTATTGTATGAGCATCTTTGTATTATACTCAGCTCTCTGTATTGTATGACTAGCTATGTACTGTATATGTAGTAGTAAAGTTCTTGGGGAGGAGCTTGGTACACCACCATCTTCAAACTTCCCCAGCTGCCACTGCATTTCACAACACCAGCATCTGCAGAGGCACAACTTTTACTTTGGTGCAAATATAGCATAATACAAATTAATACAGAAAAAAATAAAGTGGCATCCCTACTTGAGGTAAGGAGGCTTGAAGATGCAATGGAGGGTAAATATGCTAACCTGAGAATGTGCCCTGTGGGCAATGCCATCTTCTGCCTTCAGCTCCTGGAACCTCATGCACCAGGAAGTGCAAGAGTACAGCACTTCTCTATGGAGAATCCCGTGAGACCCTCTTGAAGCTCAATTCATATGCATATTACTCATACTAAAGAGATATTAACCCAGTTTGCAAATAAAATCTTATGTATCTGTTAAGTTAAAGCTAGGTGCAGAAATATTTGGACACGGACACAAGTTTTCTAATTTTGACTGTTTACCAAAAAAAATTACGGTTAAATCATGGGCTTAAGGTGCAGTCTTTAAACTTTAATTTTGAGGTATTTACATCCAAATTGGAGTAATGGTTTAGGAATTACAGTTCTTTAATATGTAGCTCCCTCTTTTTCAAGGGACCAAAAAAAAAAAGGACAATGGACATGGGCAGATATGGGCAATTCCTTTATTATTTATTCAGCAATTAAGCAAGTAAAAGGTCTGGAGCTGATTCAAGGTATGGAAATCACATTTTGAAGTTGTTGCTGTGAACCCACAACATACAGTCAAAGGAGCTCTCTGTGAATCCTTAGGATACAAAAAAATAAATAAAAATCCATCATAGTGATAGAACATTCGGTGTGGCCAAATCAACACATTCGGAGAGAAAAAGAATGCACTGGTGCGCTCTGCAAGAAAAAAAAAAAAGGCCTGGATGTCCATTGGATACCACAGTGCTGGATGATCGTATGATCCTTTCAATGGTAAAAAAAAAAAAAACATCTTTCGCAACATCCAGCCAAATGAACACTATCCCAGGAGGTAGGCATATCATTATCCAAATCGATTATAAAGAGAAGACGTCATGAGGGCAAATACAGAGGGTTCACCACAAGGTGCAAACCATTTATATGCCTCAATAATACAAAAGCCAGATTAGACATTGCCAAAAGAAACATAAATAAAACAAAACAAAAAAAACAGCCTTGTTCTGGAACAGGATTCTTTGGACAGAGGGAACTAAGATCATGAAAAAAAGTATGGAACAGCTCATAATCCAAAGCATACCACTTTATCTTTAAAACACGGTGGAGGAAGTGTGACAGCTTAGTCATGTATGACTACCAATGGCACTGGCTCACTAGTGTTTATTGATGATGTGACAGAAGTCAGAAGCAGCCAGATGAATTCTGAAGTGTCTACTCAGATTGAACCAAATTCAGTGAAGTTTATTGGACAGATGGACAGTGACCTTTGAAATTATACTGCAACAGCAACCCAGGAGTTTTGTGGGTTTTTTTGTTTTTGTTTTTAAGGCAAATAACAACAACTGAAGACAGCTGCAGTTAAGGCCTGGCAAAGCATCAGAAAGGAGGAAACCCAGCGTTTGGTGATGTCCATATGCGTTCCAGACTTCAAGCTGTCATTTGAGCCCCTGAAATAAGGACTATATATGAAAATGGTTGCAATTCCTAAACGTTGAATTAAAGCTTATGCATTTCAGTTACATCTCGGTTTCATTTCAAATCCATTGTAATGGCACACAGAGCCAAAATTATGAAAATTGTGTCAGTGTCCAAATATTTCCGGACCCAACTGTATTTTATAAATAAAAATGCAATCGTTTACTGTAAAACGCCCTAGATATGGACAACAAAACTTGAAATGAACATAACATCCAATTCACTTTGTTTGTTGTATCATTATTTTATTTGTTTCATATTGATTGTTTATTTTATTATAAAAGTTAAAAACCTATTTGAAAACATCCAATTCACTTATTTCACAGAGGAAATCCTGCATATTCTTCCTAGCATTACAAAGAATAACCTGAGCAAAATGTATATTGGGCTCCATGGAGCAGAGGGTTCTGGATGCCTACTTGACAATGGTGTTTTATGGTGAGATGATTTCAACTGCAACGGTTTTAAGTCACTCCGCCTTACGACAGTGCTCGCAGGGTACTTTCTGCACCATACCTTTTCCAATTATTGAAAGTTGTTACAGGTGCAGGAAAGGTGCATAGATTTTCTTTCCCTTTAATCTTGTACATCAAACCTGCCTGTTACACTAAATGAAAAGATTACCCTGTGTAACACAATGCATTGTTCATTCTGACAAAATATTCTCAATCATTTTTTTTTTTTTTAAATAGATCAGGCTGTATTCCAGGCTTGTGTCCTCCTTAAATTATTTAGAGGAGTTGCCAGCATTATTCGGGAGAATTACACATCGTAGGCTGCAAAACATTATTGAAAAATGCATACATCTGCCGCTTTCTTCCCTTGATATGCAATGACCATATAAAAAAAAGGATCTGGCTGCAAGATAGAAGGCCCTGTGTGTCCCTGAACACACCAGCAGCATGCCTAAGAGAGAGTGCTAAAAAAAAAACAAAAAAACTTGTAGCTTTCTAATCAGTTCCCCAGTGTCGCTAAGGCCCATAAGTGGGAAACCGAGCAGGAGAGCTGCCCGAGAGAATGCTTGTTTACTTGAACAACAGGCAAAAATACAGATTTTCAGTCCTCTGTAATGAAGGGCTTAGACTTGTAACATGCCAAATTCAATTATTTATTTTCTAACTGAAAACATAGAGGCATAGCGTTTACTTTAAAAAGCTGACAAGTTAATAGCATATTTTTTATCTAATTAACTGAGCGGGTGATAATGTTCCTGGTCAACTGAAAGCTAATTTGCATGGCAGTGTTAGATGTCTGGCACCTACATTCAACTGCTTCGAGGAGAAACTTAATGGTTCTCCTAGTTACAAAATCATGCATATGAAAATGTTCTCAAAATTGTAATTGTCTGTGTTAATGTAAAAATAACCACCAAGCCTTGTTTGTGAGTACTCAGGAGGAGAATTAGAACTAGCTTCAGGCAGACGGTTTAACCCAGTAGACATAAGTTAATAACTGTATAATGGAGCACATAGTCCTAAAGAGCATAATCTGTTTGTAGACAGAGTGCTACGGCAACAAAATATGTGCACTTTATTTTTCTTCTTTTAGAACACAGAAAATATGCAAGAGCAGTTTATCCTATTGCATTTAAACGTTATTTGTCAGGGTACACACAATTTGGTGTTTAAAAGTACAATCTATACATCATGTAGGCAGAACTGCTAGCGAAGGGGGGCGGAGCCAGCAACCGCACGGAACGGACGCGTCTCTCAGGAGCTCCGTCCAAGCCGGGGAAAAACAAGCTGTTTTTGCCCAATCTACCCTGCCATACCAGCCCCAACTTACCACGACAATGGGGCGCAAAAAAAAAAAAAATGCCGGATGGAAAAACACCCATCCACCGCCGATATCGGCGAGCTTTTGTGGAGGCCGCAAGCATCCTCGAGACCTGTCATGGCGCCGCTCTCCGACGCACCGTCCCGAACATCCAGTGAAGACTCACTCTCCAACCTGGAACTGATGGCGGAGACACAGAGAGCAGGCAAACCTAAGACACAGAGCAGCCCCCCAGTCAATGAAGACCGACTGAAAGCCCTCCTGGGTGATCTACGCTGACATATCGCGGCGGACATCAACTCATTTAAAGAGGAAATCCATGGGGTGTAAGTGAGACTGCATGACGCAGAAATCAGCACAGCAGCACACGAGGCCCGCATTAATAGCCTTAAGAACGAGCTGACTAAGACCAAGAACGATTTGATCCAAACCCAACATCAAGTTGCAGCAATGGAAGTTCGTAGGCGATGGAACAATGTTAAAATAAGGGGCCTGGCTGAAAATGTAACAACCGCAGAAATCCCCCACCTCATCCGAAGACTGCTATCCAGCTTATTTGCGCCAAAACGAGTGAAAGCCATGATGCTGGAGGGGTGCTACAGGCTACCACAACCGCAAGCGAACTCCCAGCAAAACAGCAGGGATGTGATTGTGCGTTTTCAACATGGCCCAGACAAGCAGGCCTTCATGCCAGCGGTCCGCAACACCTCTCTATACCAATTTGAGGGACATTCCTTACTATTCTACCCTGACATATCCCGGGCCACAATGGCATAGCGGAGATCCCTGAGACCACTAACCTCAGTGCTGATGCAACGCAAGAAACCCTATACATAGGGAGCACCACGAAGCCTTTTGATACCTCACGAGACTGGGACTCTCAAAGTTGCTGACATATCTAAAATGGGCACCATTCTCCACCAACTTGGTCTCCCCCCGCGAAGGCATGGCCGCACCCACCAGCACCTAAGCCTAAGTCACAGGCATGGGACTTGGCCACTATTCGCCCGTTTGACCCGGCTACCCAACGGAATAACACCGCTAACACTGATACAGCTTGAATGTCCAATGCTACCGCACAATGATGCTATTATCCAAGTTACTGTTTAATGTGTTGCATTGTTTATCCGATAATTAAGTACTTAAACCTGCACAATGTGTGGACAGATAGCTGTCCTTGGAAACAACGTCTCACCAAACCCTCACCCGCTGGCTATACGTACCCCTTTCTTTCTCCCCCCACCCCAATCATTGATTTCAGCACTAAGTTACATGTTAAAGGGGGTGTTTGCCTCTTGTGCTATGGCCATCAATGTTAATGTCCTACACTCGATGTTCCCAAGAGGCTCATAGTCCTCACTGCCCAGCGACAACATCGGAATCTACCGATGATCTTCCCAAGAATGGCAGTCGGCATAGTTTAGCTAAGTTGAATAGCTAATGTTTTCTATATCTCTTTAAGATAAAACCCTCAGACTAGATGTAATCCACAATGTTAATTATGAGAGACTAGGCTGGGTTTGACGAGAGACTAGGCTGGTTTTTACCGTTTCACATGCCTCCAAACAGGCCTTGCCTCTTAAACCGATGGCACAAAACCTCCAATATACACAAGCTCGTCTGTGAGCTACTCTTTGCCCTGCTTGAGATATCCTGTTTTATTGCATCCCTACTTAGTACACAGCTTAACTATTATCTACTAGTAATAATACCAAAATGTGCACAAAAAGTATTTGCCATGCAAATGTTATATTATGTATAATGAAACCCTTGCATCAGCTGTCGTGGCAATGCAGGCTGTCTGTACACAACAAGCACAATAAAAATAAAGAATTTTTAGAAAAAAGCAAAAAAAAGAAATGCTAGCGAATGTTTATGTTTTTAATTAAAGGAACACTGGAAACACACAGATACAGCTAATTAAAGTGCTTTTTGTTGCAAAAGCTAATTTCAAGGGAAATCTGTACATTTTTCGTGTATGATTGACAGCTAGGGAGGTTTTCTTTCACTTTCTTTAGCTCCACTGAGCCATGGTACGAGACAGGCACGCTTTGATGAAGTGCACCTCTTAAAACTTCTCATAAACGTGTACTAATTAGAATTGGCCAATCACACGGTAAATCCGTGATTGGCCAATCTGAAAAAGGGTAGGGCTTGCAGTAGCTGCATATACTAGATCTACATCTATTGGAAGCCAATATTTCATATACTTAGAATCAAGTTCCCATCATGTATACACCCCTGCCTCTTATTCAGAAATACCAGCCCTAGAGCATCAGATTTTGCATGGTTAATAAGAAAACAAGCACAAAAGAAAAGCCAGTAAATAGAGGATATGTAGTATCAGCTGACAGGATAATATCAAACACAAACTGCACTATTCAAATTTAAAAGACAGCATATATTCATACTCACAATGCACAGTGAGTAAGCTTTTTATTGTAATGTGCGCTTTTTGCCACAGGAGGAGCTGAAACAAAAATAAAATCTAAATGTCTTTCTGAAGAACAAATACAACTCAGAAGACCACTGTGCCTGTGGAGCCAAACTCCATTAACTAGAAGAAATAAAAGTTTTATTTGTTTCACAGGTTCTATAAAAAATTAAATTAAAAAAAATAAATAAAAGAGTCAATAAAAGTTTAACACTTTATTTAAAAGAACTTGCAAGAGCACAGACTTAATGCTACATCTAATCAATCAGGCAAACACGTAACATATATACAGCCTGTTCAAAGACTAGCATAATTTACAGAAATTTGCTCTTATCTATATGTGAATGCCTCAAGCAGTGAAATTTAAATAACTTTTCTATTAGTCCATATAACATTTCTGTATTTAATGGGAGAAAATCATTTTCACTATTTTTTTTGGAATAAATTAAAGTTCTTCAAACTTACACAACCAGTCATAAAGTTTTAATACATATGAATGTTTAATGAAATTAAGCACATCTTGAGAGAGAATATTTTGTAGCCTTGCATGATATAGACATTTATGCAGTTGCCAAGGGGGAAAATAAATTAATTCAGTATATTACCGAAAATATCTCCTTTACATTTTTAAAATCTTACAGAAAAAAAAATGAAGCTTCCTGCATACAAATAGCAAGCAAACCGTTCAACAAGTAAGATGTGCACCAATTCATTGGTATCAGATTTTTAAAAAAATTCATAGCCACATTTTTGCATCAAATGTGAAATTAAACTCTAGATAGTGATGCTGTAAACATATGGGTACAGATAGTATAACTTGGCATATTCCGTGTTCAGGTAAGTTGGCATAGAGGCTCCAAATTTCATATGGGACTGAAGGTAAAACAGACAATTCTCAGGAAATGCACTGAGGTTTTGTAGTCTCTCTAAATTTGATTTAAACCAGAGTTCACTAAAAGCTAGGGTTCCAAACAGAGCGAAAAATCATTGAAAAAATAAAAAATAAAAAGCAGCACAATCATTTTCTTTGCTAGTACTACAATAGTGAAATGACCTTAAATATTGCAACTCTTGAATGTTTTTGCAAAACTTGTCCCCAAGAGAATATGAAAGATAAAGATTTCAAAAATCTTGCATACCTAGGCTTCAAAACATTTCATTCTGCATGCTGAGCGTGCTCAAAATTATATATATATTTTTAGCTACAAAATTACCAGTGTAATTCTAGAGTTAGCCACATGGTGGTACTATAAGTATAGTATTAAACAGTTGTGGCTAAGTGACAAAGAATATACAAACTAGATTATAATCCTTATAAAAGCATTGGTACTTAATTCTCAAAATTAAATTATGCCCTAAACACTGGGACAATAGGTGTTAATAGCCATATGTAGATTCACCATGCCTCTAAACTGTAAGCTCAATTGAGCAGGGTCCTCATCTACCTATTGTTACTGTAACATTTCGTAATGGTCTCATTTATTGTTTATTGTTAAATTTCCCACTTTACAATATTGTAAAGCGCGGCGGCATAAGTTGGCGCTGTATGAATGACGACAATAATAATAATAATAATAATAATACTGCAAAATGACGTTAAAATTGCTATACTGTTTTATGTACAGTTTCTATGCTGCAGAGGGGAAATTAATTACCCAACCAAGACAGTTTACTTTGGTATCTTACAACCATCAAGTAAGAGAGCGTGTGTGTAATTTAATATATATATATATCAATTCTGAAATATTTCCTTTAAACTGGTGACTTTACCAATCTACTTGATGTCACAAGTAGATTGGAGGGGGGGGAGGTTAGAAAGAATTAAACATACATTTTTCCCCAGCGCCAGCTGACTGACCCAGATCTGCCTCTTTGGCGGACGTAATCAGAATTGATTATTTCAGCCAATCCAATGTGTTCCATATAAGGAAAGCATTGGATTGGCTGAGATTGACAAGAAGGCGGGGTGGGAGCAGGGTAAGCCAGGTCAATCAACATCTTCTCATAGAGATGCACTGAATCAATGTTAATGTCAATTAATGTCTCCATGCAGAACGTGGAGGTGCTGAACTGGCCCCAGGAAACACTAGGTGTCCCTAGGCTTTAATGTTAACACTGTCTTTTTTCTGAAAATACAGTGTTTACATGGAAATACCTGCAGGAACGAACTACACTCACCAGAACAACTACAATGAGCTGTATTTTTATGACAGGCCCGCCGCTATTGTTAAAACCCCAGATGTGTATTTTGCTACTGCTGCCGAGTTGCAGACCTTTGCCAGGTCATTGGCAAGTAAGAGATATGCCAATTTGCTTTCACCTTTCCACTGGTTGATGTATTGGCATAATGTCACTTCTTGGCAAAACAATAGCACCAGCTGTACTTTATTCTCATTATGGCATATCATTTGCAAAAGAAAAACAATTAGAATATTTAATAATGGACACTTGAATTATTTACATTTTTCACATCAATATTGAACTTTAATGGTGAATTTCACAAGTCTTCTGTGTTACACAAGTTCAAAGACTCCAGATTTGTGTTTTGCTTCATCTACCAAGTACAGCAATACCAAAATTTAATATTTGCCTCTGTATGTTCCCATACATGCAATTTTATATAGTGACACTATCTGTGTCACCATACTGACCAGCTTCAATCTTTGACACTACTTCAAACCCTTCTTTAATCCCAATCCTATTTAACCGCAACTCTAAACTATTTAATAGAGCGGACCTAGCTAACCGTACCAAACCCTAACCAACCATAACCTTAACAGTACATTGTATTGTAGAATGGCCCTATCTAATACTAGCCAACAATAATCCT
Organism: Pelobates fuscus; assembly: GCF_036172605.1. Classification (NCBI taxonomy): domain Eukaryota; kingdom Metazoa; phylum Chordata; class Amphibia; order Anura; family Pelobatidae; genus Pelobates; species Pelobates fuscus. Next base: position 364,661,512 of record NC_086317.1, read on the forward strand.
GATACCAACAATAATCCAACCCTAACATTGCACCATTTAGTAGATTGGCACTAATTTGACTCATCCTGTGAGCCAATCATGGAAATGACATGCATTAACTTTCAGTCTCAATTTTTAAAGAAGGCACGAGGTAAATCAGCAGTCACAAAGTGATTAAATCATTTCTATTTTTAAAGAGTTATTTAGGTTGCACTAGGTTATGATCCACTATTTTACTATATTAAAAGTAGGACATGATAAATCATAATAGAAAAAATAAAAATAAAAAAAATAAAAATCTATTGCTTCAACCAGGAGTAGATACCAACACCTAAAATGTTCATATAAAAATACTGTGTTAAATGAACGTATTCCTAGCAGAAGTGGTATATCTGCTAAACAGTAAATTGAAAGGAATATATATCTGTAAAATCAACAGTAAAAAACATTCAATCTTATGAGACAAGTGTCAGAAAAGGATATTGATTTTTGATTTTTTACTTTTGATGTGCCAAACTATTACTCATGGGGATACTAGTCTGTTACTAGAGTATTTTTTAGCTCTCATCAGCTAGCTCCCCTGCTGTCCTCATAGCAAGTATAATAGCCTAATTTATAAGGGCATACATTTAAGAGACTTTATTGGACTTATTTTTCCATTTCATTATTTATTTTGGGTCCTATTTATTAACACTGTTGAATAATGTCCTGCCTCAATTGACACAGCGTATATTCATGGAGACACATTTGTTTTGTATCCAATTTCCTTTTCTGACACTTGTCTCATAAGATTGAATGTTTTTTACTGTTGATTTTACAGAGATATTCCTTTCAATTTACTGTTTAGCAGATATACCACTTCTGCTAGGAATACGTTCATTTAACAGTATTTTTATATGAACATTTTAGGTGTTGGCATCTACTCCTGGTTGAAGCAAAATATATTTTTTTATTTTTGCCTTCTCTTTTTTCTGTTTTATGTACTCAACCTAGGGTGTGGGTTTTCTGTACCAGTTGTTTAGTGGATACTCACCTTTTCTCTAGACCTAACTCTCTACTTTCCGATCTATCCAACAGGGATCATTTTGTATAATATATCCTCTGAAACATTGTAGATATATTGAGCCTCTAATTTGAATAGCTCTATCTTACTTTGTTGAAATGTTTATATATTTATATGCTGAAAATGACGTGTATTAAAAAGACACTGTGGACACCAAAACAACAGCATTGCAATAAAGTTGTCATAGTGCATGAAAGTCCCAGGCGCATACTGATTGCCCCATAACCACTTTATTGCAATGATGTGGTTGTGGTGCCAAGAGTCTCGCTTTAATAAACAGTATTTTCTACAAGGTTAGTCCAAAGCTACAATAAGGAAGCCTCTGACTTGGTGCGACCAATAGGCCAGAAGTGTCCATTGACACTTTCAGTCTACCACTAACATCCCATTCTGATTTCTGATAGTGATAGATTAAAAGTGTCAGCTAGTGCGCTCAGTGGCGCACAGTTCGAGGCTCTCCTGACTGAAGCTTTGGATCAACAAAGGAAGCAGCAGGGCATATAGAAAAGTTTGGGACTAAATCATTATTAACAGTTGAACCCCTTATGATAAGATAGCACCCAGTACCTTGCTGCACCATAACATTGTTGCAATTAACTTGTGATGGTTCCTAGAGTGTTCCTGTAAACAGAGACTGTGAATGCAAGGCAGCCAAACAGGATTGCCAATAAGAGCATTACTAAAGTGCTTGTGTATAGGCTGAAATGTCTTGTAATTCCAACCAAATGCAGCACTAGTGTGTTTAAACAGGCTTTCATGCTGCACTTTGCTCCTGTCCTCACAAATCATGTGACAAAACTGCTCCAACGAATGATCGGAAAAACAGCTTGCAATTGATGAATCATATAAGAAAATTATGTGATTTGACATGACTTGTTGTTGGCGATGACGGAAATAACATTCTCTATTGGGAGATAAAAGAGGCTGCCCTGTCGACCTAGCACAGAATTTACATATCCTGCTAAAGATAACAGAAAGACAATATCCAAGATTTTACTGTTTTTTTTTATAGTAAATTACAACAAAAATGGGAAAATAAAAGCAAAAACAGACATCTAGTTCCTCATGTCTGAAGAAAACAATAAAAATAACAGTTCACTGCTGATATAAAACATGTTAACTTCCCCATGCAGCCACAAGATGTCCTCCTTGTAACACTAGAACAATAGCTACTCCCTTTAGAAACTTCGGGAATATGGTTTTATAGAACTCAAATCTCCAAGGTGTTTCAAAAACTTGGTGCCTATGTTTTAATGAGAAGGACTATGCTTCATGGTTGCAAATTTAACTCAGAGTTCACCTGTGTAATATTATTGAAGTACAGAGACATCTTCACGACTTTCAGCTTTATCTATAAATTGAAGCTAACAAAAAAAAAAATGCCTTAATCCTGGTGGAACTCAAACTTCATAAATGGTATTATTTAATGCAAGTTTTCTTCTGCAATTTCCTGCTGTGTTACATTACTGCATTTTTCAACTATCAACTGAAATGGTACCGAAATAACAAAACAGCAAAAACTCCAAGGCCTCATCTCACACTCATAGGAACAGTGATTGTGATGCTCTGCATTTAACATCCTGCAGTAACTCCAACGTACTGAATTAAGCTTGGTGATACTTCACCTCATTTATTCCTATATGGCTTCTATATTATCACGTGTTACTATTGAATTGTTTCCAATTATACCTGTAGTTTGCAACTGTTATTTTCTGTGCATGCAGGTTTTATCATTGTCATTTAATGTTTCTGACCAATATTTCATGTACACAGTTATAAATATTTTGGGTGTTAGAATTTGGTTGCTAAACTTTTCAATTGTATACAACACATTGCTCCTCTTCCCCCTCTCCCTTATGCTCCTTCTGGCAGTAAATACCTTCATATAACTGTTCTATCTCCAGCTCTGTTCTTTAGGCCTAATCTCATAGGAACAGCGATTGTGATGCTCTGCATTTTTTCTCTCTCACCACTTCCCACCCAGGTTCCCCCTAAATATATAGCGTGCTTCTCCAGGTTTTTGAGATTCCCTTTACATTTTACCAATAGCTGCTTCTCTCTTTTAACTGTTTTAGCCATCACCTTCAAATTTCACCTGCTACCGCTTGTCTCAAATCCCCACGGTATCCTTTAGATTGTAAGCTCATGGGCTATCTAGCTAAGCACTTTGTATAAAAGAGCTTCAGTGGCAAGTTCTCAGCTTACGGGCAGGGCCCTCTCTACCTTTTGTATTTGTCTGTGTATATTGTACGTTCTCCACTAATTGTACAGCTCAGAGGAATCTGTTGCCACTTTATAAATTCCAGTAATAAATAATATGAATAAATAAACATTTAAAAAAATAAAAACCTTCCTCTGTGTAAAATAGTTTTGCTTTTGTGAGTCACACTGTGTAGACATCGGACTTGTGTTTTTCCCACAGTCTCAAACTGAACTAACAGATCAAAACAATAAAATTATACTCATTGCATTAAAAAAAAAGGTAAAAAGAAAACCAGAATGAAAAAAAAAAAAAAAACATTTTTATAGAGCTAATCAAATATAAAATTATTTAGCTATGGACTATGAGAAAGGTTAGGGAATGCTGTTGAAAGCTGACTGATCACTTGGAAAACCTCTTATAATACTAGGGGAGATTTATCCAAGTTTCGTTATCTGACAAGTGGTGTAATATTTTGAAAGTAGAACAATCACTAGGTAAATGAGTGGAATTCACTGGATTGCTTCAGATCTACTACTTAATATGACACTTTGACAAGTCTACTCCTTTGTGTTCGGTTCTAGAGACCTTGCCATTAAAATGTCATACAAAAAAAGGAAATTCAAACACATTTTACTGGAATAGTGCAAGTTCTGAAAAAACTATATATATATATATATATATATATATATATATATATATATATATATATATATATATATATATATATATATATATATATATATATATATATATATATATATCTCAAGAGACCCTCCCCTCCTCCCCCCTTGTTGTTTTTTTAAATAAGAATTCCCTGTTTACAAAATTCTCATTTTACAAGGGAAAGGGGGTGACAGTGCCGCTTAAATGCTTTGTTTAAAATAAATAAAATACTGGGGAAAGAACAAAACATATGACCCACATCTACTAGAAGTAAAAGCGGTATTGTGTAGATAATGGTTAGAGAATGCTGCTTCCATACTACACTAGCCAGCACTGGCCTGGCATGTAATATAACAATAAATCAACAATAAACAGCACATTAAAAATATGTTTTAGATAACACGAAGTGATACAATCAGGTATATAACTGCCTGTACAGTAGAGTGAAAAATAGGGCACACTAAGCAGGTTATTGGTTTTGTCAAGCAAATTAGATTTTACAGCATATAGATTTGCTGTTATTCCAGAATCCATACAAATCAAATTATGAAATGTCTTAAATATAATTGTGCTGATAACAGTTAACAGTCGATAAATCTACACTCAATAATTGAAATTAAGTTTATTATAAATTTCAAATTTCGACAATACTAAGCAAGATAATTTTCCAAAGATCTGTCAAAGTGAAGTCCTTTTGGGGGTGGATACATTATAAACCACAGCTCAGTGTAGCCTGCAGAGAAAATGAACTAGAAACAGAGTCACTTTTCAATGTAGTAAGAATTCCACAATTATACAGTACAATACAGGCATTATTTTTACTAGCATGCGAAATGTTAATCATTTTGCAATAAGGATTCTATGATTGGATTACACATACTAAAAACCTATGAAAGGAAAAGTCTGAGTTTGCAGTGCCCAGTGGAAGGGCTCAGGCTTACCTAACACTCATGTAAATGAAAGCTATTACAGCTACTCAACATGCAGTTGCTATTGATACTAAAGGAGAAGCAATGCACACACGTTTAGGGGATTCCCCCTTGTTTTTTAAGGCAGAACATTAAAGCCTGGGAATACCTCCCAAGTGTCCCTATTTAGGAGAGACAGATCCTATTTTGGACTCAAATCAATCAGCCCTCTTGTCTAGGAGCTCCACGTTGTTGTTGTGTTCGAGTGTAGAACAGAGCTCCATGGTAAAAACACACAGTAATGGGTCTTTAAAATATAATAAATCAGTATGTGTAAATAAGATACATTGTTCTTGCTCCAAATAACATTCTAGTTGTATAAAGGGAGCTAACATTTCTAAGAGTAGCCATATCATTACTCACACCCCTAAAATTAAAGTGCTCATTTACATATTTGAAATGTTGGGAGGTGTACCAGCATACTTAACATTATACTCTAGATGCCAATTCTCTAAGAACTCTTAGCAGTCCAAGATTTCTATTTCCCAATTTTGATCCAGTGTGGATACTGAAAAAAATAACTGTGCCTTTCATGTGCCCTAAAGACTGGAAAACAGTATTTTAGATCTTGCTGCACCTGACCCCTAAGATGCTCCTCTAACTAGAATCAATCTGATCTCTATATTTGCACATTATGAGATTGTCTACAAAAAAAAAAAAACATTTTTATACAAGGTGTAAACTACACTTGGTTTATCATTGCCATGCCTTCTAGACATAGTGGACTTTCCTAACTCCTTTATATGCGACTTGATTAGATTACTTTCTTCTTGGCCAGTAATCTTACAAAGTGCTTATATGGGGCAAGAACTGTGGAAAACTTCACCAGAAAAGGATAATATCATACTATAAGTTATGTTCTTCCGCTTATTTACAAAGGACACACTTTTCCCATTAAGTCTCTTTTTCCCACTCTATCTTTTATTAAAGGTACACTATAGTCACCAGAACAACTACAGCTTAATGTAGTTGTTCTGGTGAGTATAATCATTGCCTTCAGGCATTTTAATGCAAACACTGCCTTTTAAGAGAAAAGGCAGTGTTTGCATTGCTTCTAGGGACACCTCCAAGTGGCAGCCACTCAGATGGCCACTGGAGGTGCTTCTCTATGAGGAGGTGCTGATTGGCCAAAACTGTGTTTGGCCCTGCCCCCTTGCTGGTTTTAGCCAATGAATGGATTGGCTAAAATTAAGTAATTCTGATGTCACCAAGAGGGAGGGGCCAGTGCCAGCAGACCTGCACAGCGCTAAAAATAAGGTGAGTTTTTTATGCTTTTAAGGGGATAATGGGGGGCCACCTTAACGGTGAGTTTTGCACTATAGGGTCAGGAATACATGTTTGTGTTTCTGACCCTATAGTGTTCCTTTAATAAATCATCTAGGGACTATAAGACTGGTATCACTCAAACTGGCTAAATCCAAACACAAGAAATATGAGTTCACTGCTGCTACAAGCAGAATGTGATGATAAAAGGGCAATTCAAAGTTACATTTTGCTCTAAATAAGTGTATAGTGTGGTAAGCTGGTATGCTTTCCATGGTAAAAAGCAGTTGATTTAATCACACAACATTTTTACTTGCTTACTGCCAAGATGTACATATGTTAGTGCCCGCTCTATATTCTGAAACCAACTTGCTTTTGCTTAATGGGGCAATCTTGGCAAACATATACAACAGGTGCAATACTTAGGTTAAGTTACAGTTAAATATTCTGGGTGCTTTTTTCCCTCTCAGTCTTGCTTTACACGGAATAAACTGTGTAGAGATTACATCTCGTATCTAGATATCTACATTGCAGACACTTTGGAACAGTTTGTGTTGATAGACAGACTATAGTCCTTATTTAAAATAATTACATAATATGCAAGACAAAATTCTTCCTCTTATTTCTGCACTACGCTCGATAAAATAAAAAGCTGTACACAATACTGTTCACATTGTTCACTGCAGAAGGAAATATAATTGCACTGTTTATTCTTTTTTTAATTGTTATTGACGTTTTATTGCTTGCTTGAAGGAACTAGTTTTCCTATCTGTACTGGACGTACCTTTGGCGCTCCCTAATAAAACCACTAATTTTATGCAGTCTGATCACGCGCTCAAATGAATATTGGGGCCTTTTATAATGCCTAGTGACTGATACAATAATATATTATTGACACTATTCATTTAGAGTCATAAAGCAGACTTCAGTCTGTAACATATAATAAGCAATATGTTTAAAACGGTGGTTGGGTGATACAGTTAAAAAAATGGAAGTTACTGCAATATATTTATCCAACATTATGAAACTTTTTTTTTTCCCAGAGCACACATTTTGGATATTCTGATTTGACTAGTGGTATTCATAAAACAAAAATTACAGTTATTATAGTATCACCCTTCTAATTTATAAATTACATTTAAAGGGACACTATAGTCACCTGAACAACTTTAGCTTAATGAAGCAGTTTTGGTGTATAGAACATGCCCCTGCAGCCTCACTGCTCAATCCTCTGCCATTTAGGAGTTAAATCCTTTTGTTTATGGACCCTAGTCATACCTCCCTGCATGTGACTTGCACAGCCTTCCATAAACTCTTCCTGTAAAGAGAGCCCTATATTTAGGCTTTCTTTATTGCAAGTTCTGTTTAATTAAGATTTTCTTATCCCCTGCTATGTTAATAGCTTGCTAGACCCTGCAAGAGCCTCCTGTATGTGATTAAAGTTCAATTTAGAGAGTGAGATACAATTATTTAAGGTAAATTACATCTGTTTGAAAGTGAAACCAGTTTTTTTTCATGCAGGCTCTGTCAATCATAGCCAGGGGAGGTGTGGCTAGGGCTGCATAAACAGAAACAAAGTGATTTAACTCCTAAATGACAGTGAATTGAGCAGTGAAATTGCAGGGGAATGATCTATACACTAAAACTGCTTTATTTAGCTAAAGTAATTTAGGTGACTATAGTGTTCCTTTAACTACTTAAACATGTTATATTTTACAAGGTTTTTCAAGATACTTTACATCAAGCCTTGCTCTTTTGCATTCTATTAAATTATTCATAAATTGTACATGCTTTCAAGCAGTGAATGCTTAGGAGGACCACAACTATCATTTCATGATCACTGCTTCCATTTTGAAAGATATTTAAAGAGGTCTCAGAAAGAAGATGCAGGCGTTCCAGATGACAGAGTTAATTCACTGAAACCATGGCTTTAGGAAGGAGTGGCATATGAATTTATAGTAGCACTTCTACAAAAAGGTTACATTTAATCTATAAATATTACTGGGACCCTTCTTTCTCTATGTCTTGCTGTTAAATATACATGAGATGTCTTGCACTATTAGTAATTCCTGCAAAACATAATATTCGCCTCCTGTGGTACAAACAGCCATATTCATCACTTCTGTACTCCGTTTTCCATTACAGTTATCCATCATATGAAACTTTCCCTGTCAATATACCATGTGCAAGAGAGATTGCTAATCCTTTTATTCATACAGCCAAGCTGCAGGTAAAACAAAAATACAAAAACATACGATAAATGGGCAAGGCAGGCATGATGTTGCTGGGATTTGGCAAAGAAACCGTTACAAGTGGGGGATCTATACATATACTCAAATTTACATGCGCACACCAATAGAAAGATGTAGATGATTTGGTACAAAAACGATTATAGGAAGAACAACAGAGGTGAAAGTACCCAGGCATTGAGGAATAACATAATGAAAGAAATGTAAAAGAAGGCAAGGGTAAAAGGACACTAGCTTTCTAAAGAGCTATGGAGATTAACCAGATAATCCCCTTGTCTCAATTCATAAAAATCTCTATTTCAAGAGAAATTTGCATTATACGAATCAGTTTTGGAACACTCAACATAGCCATCAAGATGACAATCGGGGGGGCTTCCTGACACTTTATAGGTACTATAACCATTTCATCTGATTTAATTGGTCTTAGTGCCTGGAGTCCCCTGGTGTTGAACCTCCATATGTTGTTAAGGTGGAGCACACAGAGCACTTCAGCCTGCTTTAGTCCTTAATGTGCATGGAGTATCACATTTAAAAAAAATAAAAAAAAAATACTTTTATAACTATGTTCTGAAAAGAAAAAAAAAACATTTACTCATGAATACTGTTGAAGCAGGTAAGAACTGGATTGATTTCTATTTAGCGCTGTCCTATCTGCATAGAATCTTACGGTGTTGTATTAAAGAAACAAATATTTGTAGATATGGTCTCTGTCACTGTAAACCTCTCTAGACAGTAACAACAATTTGATACCACCTGTTAAACTTGGCATTTTGAAGCAGGGCAACACATACACTCTATGCAGGGAGCTGATGAATACAAATACACTCCATGCAGGGAGTTGATAAATACAAATACACTCCATGCATGCAATTGTTGAATCATATAAGAAAATTATGTGATTTGACATGAGTTTGGCGATGACTGAAATAACATTCATTAGTTGGACCTAGCACAGAACTCATCCTGCTAATACAAACAGTAAGACAATATCGGAGATTTTAATCATTTTTTTTTTTTTTTAAATTACAACATGGCAAAATAAAAGCAAAAACAGACATCTAGTTCCTCATGTCTGAAGAAAACAATAAAAATAACAGTTCACTGCTGATATAAAACATGTTAACTTCCCCATGCAGCCACAAGATGTCCTCCTTGTAACACTAGAACAATAGCTACTCCCTTTAGAAACTTCGGGAATATGGTTTTATAGAACTCAAATCTCCAAGGAGTTTCAAAAACTTGGTGCCTATGTTTTAATGAGAAGGACTATGCTTCATGGTTGCAAATTTAACTCAGAGTTCACCTGTGTAATATTATTGAAGTACAGAGACATCTTCATGACTTTCAGCTTTATCTATAAATTGAAGCGAACAAAAAAAAATGCCTTAATCCTGGTGGAACTCAAACTTCATAAATGGTATTACTCTATGCAAGTTTTCTTCTGCAATTTCCTGCTGTGTTCCATGACTGCATATTTCAACTATCAATCAACTGAAATGGTACATAAATAGCTAAACTAAAAAAAAAAAAACTCACACTGTGTAGACATCTGATATATTTCCTTTGTTTTTTAACACACAAACTGAATTAGTAGCTCAAAACAACACATTACACGCCTAACATTAAATAAGGGAAAAAGAAAAACGGAACCAAAAGAAAAAAAATATATATATTTGTATACAGCTGATCAAGTATAATAAAATCTTGAGCTATGTAAGGTTTATCGAGATTAAACCTTGAAAAATACTTTATTAACTCCGAGGAAGGTTAGGGAATGCTTACGAAAGATTACGGATTCCTGGCAAAACCTCTCTTATAATACTGGGGGAGATTTATCAAAGTTTCATAATCTGAAAAGTGGTGTAACATTCTTAAAGTATAGTGGAATCCACTGGATTGCTTTATACTAATTTGCACCACTTGTAATATGACACTATGACAAATCGACTCCTTTGTGTCCAGTTCTAGAGACCTTGCCATTAGAATGTCATATAAAAAAAGGACATTAAAAACACATTTTACTGGACTGGTGCAAGGTCTGAATAACTATATATACATATATCAAGAGACCCTAAAACCTCCCAATATGTATAGCTTGGAGCAGAGCAATATGATAAATCACAAACAAATCATTTGCAGTCGAACAGGCGTATATGACTAAAGTTATGGGGTGAAAATTTCAGGGATAAAATCCTTCAATACTGTTTTAGTTAGCATTACTTAACAACTGTAGAATACAACATAAAGAGCATGGTGCACTTTTGGTTCGCGCATGATGCTTTATAGGGTTTCGTTTTAATGCAAATAATGTCATAGGGTAAATTTAGAGTGTCATCGGCGGTTAAAAGGGATGTTTAGGCACCATAACCACTACTACATGGAACCACTTTCACTCTGGCCATTTTTTTTTCTGATACAGATTAAAAAAAAAAAAATCAAAGTTACTGCATTTGGTATATAAATGTCATCTATATTTGGATTTATTTGACAGAACATGGGCAGACATTCTCAACCAATGAATTTGGTTCAAATACAAAGTAAATTGATATTAGTTATTGCTGTTGTGGTTAGGATGCTTAGCATTTCCCTTTAACCCCTAAAGGACCAAACTTCTTGAATAAAAGGGAATCATGACGTGTCACACACGTCATGTGTCCTTAAGGGGTTAAAGGACCACTATTGTGCCAGGAAAACAAACTCGTTTTCCTGGCACTATAGTATTAATAGCCCCCCCCCCCCCCCCCCACCCTCCACCCTCATGGCCCCCCTCCCGCCGGGCTCTAGGGGGAGCAAGGGGTTAAACCTTTACCTTTCTCCAGTGCCGGGCTCCCTTGGCGCTGTGGACTCTCCTCCCTCTTCCGCCAGCCGCGCGCGCAGTCAGTCCATAGGAAAGCATTACTCAATGCTTTCCTATGGACGCAAGCGTCTTCTCACTGTGATTTTCACACTGAGAAGCGCGGAAGCGCCTCTAGCGGCTGTCAATGAGGCTGGATTAACCCATATGTAAACAGAATCTTTATTAATAAACAGAATGAATAAAAGTGAACTATATAGTAAAAAGAACTATAAATAAAACCAGTCCTTGTAGGCAATCCTTAATCTCCACTTGACATGTTTCGCTTACAGCTTTCTCAAAAGTGAATTGGACTTTTAAATAGTTTTATTCATTCTGTTTATTAATAAAGATTCTGTTTTAATACCCAGTCACTCTTGAGCTCCTTATACTCTCACCATCACTCTGCTGTTCCGGATCTACATATATCCCTTGGTGGGGATTGTTCCACCTAAAGCTCCATACGCTAGAGCAAGTAATTGCTCTAGCAAATGTAAGTAGGTCAAATATTACTTATCCTACTTTTACATACGTACTGTACCATTGGTATACATCCTTATTTTTTTTTCATATGATGAACCGCACTACCTTGGGAATCTGATACCAGCAAAAAATAAATTCTTAGACGGGGATTGTTCCGTCCAGGCTCCTAAAATAGAGCTTTTTAAGCTCTGGAAAACGTGAGTGCCCTTTGGAATATTTTTTTATCACCATATTATTCATAACATACTGCATTATCATTGTATTTTTTTTTTTTTTTTTTTTTTTAAGAGTAAGACACATAATTGCGAAATCTGCTGCTACCTGTCTATGTATGATTTTATTATAATAATTCTTAGCGCTGTCCACCTAATTTACTAGCTTGTTTTGTTCCCTTTAATATATGTTTTGATGCAGACCTTTCTCTCCTTCTCCTCACTTCTTCTTAATTCTCTCTCTCTGGATTTTCTTATTTCAGTATTCGGCCATAGCGTTGACTTGTACAGTCTTTGTTGTTGAATATTACCATCTATCTTTCACAAAATGGAATTTATGTATCAATTTTCTTGTGTATCTATTTTTTAGAAGTCCTTCATAAAGATTTTTTTTTTTTTTTTTTTTTTTAAAGCATGCACAGAAATAAACACTGTAATTTTAAAATTCTGTGTAGCAGACAAATCAAAAACATGTCCTAATAGCTTTCATTTTACTTACAAGGCTTTCCAGAATGAAATGTCAACATCCTAAATGTAATAACGCACAAAAAGAACACTGGGCTCAATAAGATGACATGACATCTTGCAGGAATATACGCATGCTAGTAACATTGCCAAGTTGTTTTTGTAAGGTCAACGTATGTGTACAACAGAACAATATATGATCGGGTGAGCTAGTACAATGGCGTGTTACAAGCCTATAAAAAGAAAATCACATAAACTGACATTATAAAACCTCTTTGCCAAACAAACTAATTGTTGACTTCAAATTTCTTTGAGAGGAGGAAAAGATGAAACAAGACATTTTCACTTAACTTCCTTTAGAACATGTAATAATTTGAGGTTTTTCTCAACAATAATCTTTAATTCGTATTTTTATTCTTTAGACAGCAATACAAAGCAAACTAATAGCGGACGCCGTTTTGCTTTGAGCATACTTAGAAACCAAAAGTCCATTGTGTTTATTGTAAAATACAGAAGAGTTAGCTATTTGACTTGCCTAATACACATTACAAGCTAAGAAAGCTTAAGCTATTCTGTTAAAACTGCTGTGTGCTGCACAACTGAATGGGAAATATTTATTTTCTTAAACGTAACTCGGTTGAGCAGTGGAACATAAATCCTGCAGCTATATGTATTTGAATAGTTTGCAGAAGCATACATTTTTAATACTCAAAATGTTTTTTTTATTGTCAGATCATGCTGCTGCATGTACTGGGGACAATAATGTGTTTTAGACAGATAACTGTGAGAAGCAATTTCAGAATTTTAACATTCAATCTGTATGGCTTGTTCATCTTGTTCAAGACAAAACAAAAAATAATAATTAAATCCCCCAAATAAATAAATATTATCCCCCAAAGCCCGGGAGATGCTGGACTGTGCAAAGAATACTAACTCCACAATTTCTGGGTTCAATGATTTATTCTACACAATTTTCAAAATCAAAAGAGCAAGACAGATCACAGAACTAACTTTGGGAGCATGTTGTATTTTATATAAAGATGGGTTTGGCTATTTAAGACCTTTAAAAAAATGAAAATTTTAGCTGCTTGATCCAAGGAGACATCTGACTGCTATTTTGGGGTCAAGAAGGATTTTTTTCCTAGTTTGTTGCAAAATTGGAAGCGCGACAGACTAGGTTTTTTGCCTTCTTTTGGATCAACAGCAAGAACATACGTGAGGAAGGCTTAACTTAATGGACGCAAGTCTCTTTTCAGCTATGTAACTATGTAACATGGTTACAGATGTTTTTATGCTATATTTTGTGTTAATTCATAAGAAAAGCCAATCCATAACTGTATCTTCAGAATATAATATTAACTGAACACTAAGCTGTGTTTCATACCACATTTTGATAAGTAAGCAAAGTGTGCCCTCAGATCCATGCTATTCAGTGATATGACTTTCGTGGGGTTCTGAAGTATTAAAATGTATTTTTTGGGGTGTTTTAAAATATTGACATTTTTTCTGTACCTGAGCGATAATGGAGCTTTAGTTTTTTTCTCACGCAATTATCTCTCAAGCGGATCTTTGGAGGAAAAGCCGTGTGTTTTTGTATAGGAAACCCCATGTAGGGGTCTGTGCATAAAAGTCATGTGTGGCCAGAATAAAATTAGTTGACTCACAGAACTGTGTCTCGTCCAGTTACTGGGGGAATTGGCTACAGCTACTCTCCACCATGTCCAAGACCAAAGAGCTGTCCAAGGAGGTCAGGGACAAGATTGTAGACCTACATAAGGCTGGAATGGGCTACAAGACCATCGCCAAGCAGCTTGGTGAGAAGATGACAACAGTTGGTGCAATATTTCGCAAATGGAAGAAACACAAAATAACTGTCAGTCCCCCTCGGTCTGGTGCTCCATGCAAGATCTCACCTCACAGAGTTTCAATGATCATGAGAACGGTGATGAATCAGCTCAAAACTACACGGGAGAATCTTAATGATCTCAAAGCAGCTGGGACAATAGTCACCAAAAAAAAATTGGCAACACACTATGCTGTGAAGGACTAAAATCCTGCAGTGCCCGTAATGTCCCCCTGCTCATGCTGCCTATGACGCTAAGAACACCATCCCCACCATGGAGGTGGAAACATTATGCTTTGGGGGCGTTTTCTGCTAAGGGGACAGGACAACTGCACCGCATCAAAGGGACGATGGACGGGGCCATGTACCGTCAAATCTAGGGTGAAAACCACCTTCCCTGAGCCAGGGCATTACCTTAATTACTTGGAGAGTGGGAGTGGGACAAAATCCCTCCTGAGATGTTTGCAAACCTGGTGGCCAACTACAAGAAACGTGACTGCCAACGAGAGTTTTGCTACTAAGTCGATGGGGTCAAATACTTATTTCACTCATTAACATGCAAACAATTTATAACTTTTTTGACATGCATTTTTCAGGATTTTGTTTGTTGTTATTATTCTGTCTCTCACTGTTAAAATACACCTACCATTAAAAATATAAACTGATCATTTCTTTGTCAGTGGACAAACGGTCAAAATCAGCAGGGGATCAAATACTTTTTTCCTCACTATATATCTACCAACCAGCGCTTCCCTTCCAGCTCCAGAGGATTACAGCGGAGATATTCAGTCTCAGCATTGCAGCTCTGCTACAGCTATACATAAACACACACACAAACTCACATTAAAAAATTGATCTGCAGCCCAGCCAGGTGGCTTTCACAGCTAAAATATTCATGTGGGTTGCAGTAAAAATACACTTAAAATGGAAATGAAAACATAAGAAAAAAAAGGCACACATTTATCAGTACCTTGCTTTTAAATAAATGACAAACAAGTACAACAAAAAGACTGCAGTGATCTGTGCTGTGCATTAAAAGAAATTCACAGCAAATGGTGATGCACCAGATACACATTTCAAACACACAATGGATAATCCACAGATGCTATAAATCTTTAAATTCGTATTTCAGTAAATGACACAGAAATGTAGTGTCAGATAATCGAAACAGAGTAGTTAGGTTTAAATTTGAATTATTATTCTGTTAAATTGTTTTTAGTTGCTTATCAATTATCACTTTGGCTAAAAGAAACAAATTTTAGTGCCAAAGCCTACAGAAAATTTACAAATGATGGGGCGGAGTTACCACTGCGTGAAGGATCCATGGCACACTCACCAATAGATATGTGAGCCATGTCTATGTATAATGCCAGACAGTCCACAGAAAGGAGCCAAAATTTTTTAAATTTAAACTTATTTAAAGGGCCAGGTACACAAACCTTTATCTAGCTACCATGGTCCCCTTTGGATTGGCTGAGATTGCCAAGTCTGATTATCTCAGCCAAGGAGCCAAACACCACCCTGGCCAATCGGCATCACCTCACAGATATGCACTGAATCAATTAAGAACTATCTTCAGCCTAAAGATGACCCTGGAAGTGACAGTATGGCTTGATCTTAACATTGTTCAGTCAGTCTGGGATTAAATTTAGAGACATAAGCAAGGAAGACTGCCTAAATCCACAGAAAGACTGTGTGTCGTTCTTCAAGATGTTTGGAACAACCTACCTATAAAAGTATTTACATGAATTCCTAGACGAGTTGATGTTGTTTTGAAGGAAAAGGGTGGACACAACATTATTTATTTTTTTTTTTTTAATTTAACAGCATGTTTCACGTCTGCCTAAAACATTTGCACAGTAGTTCATAGATCTGAATAAACTATTTCAATATCAACCTCGTAAAGCCAATATATTGCGAATTATGGAGAAAAAAAAGAAGAAGAAGACAAATACAAAAGGGTGGGGAAGAGTATCTTGAATCCCTTAAATGGACACTATAGGACCACTTCAGCTCATTGAAGTGGTTTGGGTGCAGGGTCCCTGTTTCACTGCCTCCTGCAATGTAAGTCATTGCAATTTTAGAGAAACTCCAATGATTACCTTGCAGGACTAAAACTGCCTCTGGTGGCTGTCAGATATAGAGGCAGGGCCAGTTGAGGCAAGACCAGACCTTCGTGGGGGGGAGGGGGAAGGGGAGTAAAAACACCATTCCCTTGTGAACGGAAGGGGTCTGGTCACCTAAAACAAACATACCATGACAGACACATACACACCATGACACAGATACTCACACACACACCATGACAGACAGACATACACACACTCACACACATTGCAACCTGGCATTTGTCAAGCCCTGATTTAATATGAATAAAAAATAAGTGTAAAAAATTTAATGTTATTTTCCAAGTTCTGCATGGCATTTTAACAGTGAATATCAAAATACTGTTAGATTTTACAGCAATAAAAAACACATTTGAATGCCGTGATGTCCCACAAGTACAACAATGCACCCCCATGTACAGGTTTCTTGGGGTTTTGGAAATTTACAGGGACAAAAATAGAGATTTGCCTTTTCAGTTTTTACACATTAAAATTTAATGTAAAAGGCTAATTTGCTGCGCCCATGATGATTTGAGACCTTATGACAGCCCAGGAATAAGAATTAACCCCATCATGGGATACAATCTGCAAAAGCAGACAACACAAATCCTGGCCAACATTAGTGTCAATATTTGTGTTTTTTTCACAAACCCCCCCAAAAAATCCCATACACACACAACACACTTTCAATGATTATATTGTCATTAGTTTTACTGCTCTAACACACTCCTATTTGTGTTCAGCAAAGTCTACGAGTACAAAATACATATCTGCCCTTTACCAAAACCACTGCCACCCTCTACAAAGCCCCTGGCCCCCTTTCACCCAAACCCCTGCTCCCCCTTCAAAAAATACAGTTTCCCTGCCACTTCACCAGAAACCCCTGCCCCCTCTTCTACAAACCTCTCCCCTACACCAAAATCCATTTGCCCTTTCTACAAAACCCCTCCTCCCACAAAAAACCCCATCCCCTTTCTACAAGACCCCTCCCCTACACCAAAACCCATATCCTCTTTCTACAAAATCCCTCCCCCTGCACAATAAACCCTACCCCAAATCTATAAACTCCAGCAATAGTAAACAAGAATAAGCAGACTCACATTAAAGCCTGCTGCTCCCTTGACCCTCCTGACAGTGTCCCAGTCGCTGACTGCGACTTCAAAGCACTGACCGCCTCCCTCACACTCACTGTGCGGATCCTTCCATGAATGACTGTGATGGTGCTCCTCCTCTGTGCTTCTGACAACCTCTTTCTCTCGGCCGCGGCTCTCCTCATAATTCACAAGTCAAGTGCACAGCACTATGCACTCGACTTGCTCTGCACTGCAGACACATAATTCGGGCCGGCCTGTGAGTGCCTGTTGCCATGGCGCCCTGTGCAGCCTCACAGCTTGCACACCCTTAAGGCTGGCCCTGGCTGCTAGCACAAACTAACTGAAATGTTAAAGGGACACTATCGTCACTAGAACCACTACAGCCTAATGTAGTGGTTCTGGTGTACAATATGCCCCTGCAGGCTTTTCAACGTAAACACTGCCTTTTCTTTAAAAAAAAAAAAAAAAGCAGTGTTTACATTGTTGCCTAGTAGCACCTCTCGTTGCAGTCACTCAGGCGACCACTAGAGGTGCTTCATATGTATATTGATTTGATGCATCCCTGAAGAGATGCTGATTGGTACAATACAGCGTTTTGCCGCGCATACACAATAGTCTCCTAATGTTTTCCTATGTAAAAGCACTGGATTGGCAGAGATCGTCAAGATTGTTGATCTCAGCCACGGAGTCGGGGTCAAAACGCAGCAAGGGAGAAAAGGTAGTTCTGGGGGTTCAGAGACCTAAAGATCATCTCCAGCTCTATAGTGTTAGGAATACATAGTCTAAAGACGTTTACAATCTAGTAATAATTGAAACGTAATTTGTTGCCGACAGATCCACAACATACATTTTTAAAAGTCAAAATGTTAAAATGGGAAACTACCATAGATTTTAGTAATGGCCTTTTTTGTGTAACACCAATGAAAACAAATAAAATTCAGCTCAATTCTTGATTTATGCATTTTATTTAAATCGCGTGTGGTTAAGACATTTTTTGCATAAAAAAATAACACTGCCAACACATGAATACATTGTTTTAGCAGTTGTGCCTTTGATGGGCATAAACCTACCACACACACACATATATATATATATATATATATATATATATATATATATATATATACACATACACACACATATATACACACACACACACATAATCATAAACGGATAAATATTCTTAGGATAAATAATAAATAGCTAAACTGAAGGGGAATTTATTGCAGATTTACCTTAACAGTATAGTAAATACAGACATACAGGAGACTGTGTCAGCATGCGCATAGACATTTCACTTAAATGGACTACTACCATAAAGAAACATTATTATAACTTGTTTGAGCTTTAGAAATCTATTAGCAGATCAGGTTTAATGGTTTTTCAAGAAGAATGCAATTTTAATCTAGACCTTTCTTGGCATTTGGCTGTAGGGACAGCATATAAAGTACCAAAGTGTTTCTTGCATTAAACCCCTACTGTCTCTATCACATCAATTAGCTAAAAGCAAGTTACAAATTGTGTTTAGCCACTTAGAATGTCAGAGACTAGCAGGCAGCTGCCAGGTCTACTCAGATGTCCTGCAGTGCTTCCGGTCCCACAAACGAAAGCAGACGGCACTCTATTAATATTTAGGACTAAACAAAAGGTCTCAGTCTATCCATTAGAGGAGTAACTTGTTAATATAAAATGTTAACCTTTAAATCCTTAAGTTGTTTTACATAGAAAAATATAATGAAAATGAATTTTATATAAATATAATCCAAAACATTGGAGGAAAATATTTGAATGAAAAATGCTTATTTAAAAACAAAACCGAAAAATAAAAAATGATGCCGGAAACACAATGTATATCTAATTTAACCATTGACTGCAAATTATTTAGGACAGATATTGATTTAGAATGAAAATAATCCACAAAACGGTCTATAATTGTTTAGTTAAAACTACACGTGAACTTATCATGGGTGATGCCGAAGCTCTCAATTAATGCATAATGTCCCAATTTGGTATGAGTTGGTATGGCAGTGGAAGTATGACCTTTCCCTTTATCATAACAGGGCAGGCTGGCATGACTGCAGGTGCCCTACATACACAGTTAAGTTTGAACAGGTGTTAAATGGTTTGACAGTTTCCATCAGACAGCTCCGGGGATTCCTCAGATGAAAACCAATACAATGCGCTGCAGTGAATATAATGTCTCTTTACATTGTATAATCAGATCTTTCTAAAAAGGGTTGCCCGGTACAAAAAAAAACAAAAAACAAAAGTCAGGCATGTCCTTACTTCACAAGATATACAGCAACATTTCAAAACAGCTATAACCTCGGTGGGTCTCGTTCGTGAAATGTGTTTGACACCCCTCTACTCACAGAGAGTAAGGGGGTTAGCGCCTGGAAATAATGGAGACTCCAAGCAAATTATCCTGCCCTTATTCTACTTTGAGGGTAATTTTGAGCATCTAAAAAGGACAGTATAAAAATTGCCCAGATACTAGAACTCACCAAGGGTGTAAAAAAAAAAAAAAAAATAGAAACACCAATCCATAACACTGCTGTCTGGTTTAAATTGACTAGTTTGCCAATGTCATGTGAAGGTTACAATCTTACGTATCAGGACCACAAACAACAATGTCAGGGAAGGACTATATCGAGAAGTGCAGGGGAAGAACTCAGAAATATTGCAAACTAAACAATAACTTAATTTTGCCACAGAATGGGCAAACAGCAATGGGATATGTAAATTGTCCATAGCTCTTTTGCTCAGTACATAATTGATCAGCTCATATGGTCTGCATGTCAATGATCCATTCAAGCACTCCTTTTCTATCTTTAGATAGCATACAAAAGATGTAGAATGCCCCAGTTCTGACGCACTGTGGATTTCATACAATTAATAGTTTTTTATTGTGGTAATCCAGCCACAAAGGTCTGTGGATTAAAGTGGATTCAATTATTGAACCTATTTTAGGTTCTTCATCAGTATGTAAAATATCCCGACCCCATACCCAAAGTGTCAGATAAGCATTGGATATAGGTGCACCATGGTGATCCAGTGTATGCTCTTCATGTCTGCAGCAATGGTTCTAACCAATGAGAGGCATCTGACTAGTCAACAATCACCAGTCTTGAGGGCTTCAGTGAAGAGTACCCCATGTTCAAACAAAGTTAAGTTTAATTGCGGGTAATGTGTTTATTGAAGAAAAAAAACAAAACAGAGCTTGTTGCAATATATTAAAGGAACAGATCGAAGGATTACTCGTTAAAATGTGTGTGTATGTACGTAGATCGATACATAGAGAGAGAGAGAGAGAGAGAGAGAGAGAGAATTACCCAACGTAATAAAAATAACTATATGATTACGTGAACTCATCCTAAAATAGGTCATTATTATAATGAGGTGAAATAATACAACTAAAAACACAGAGCCAAGAAGCACATGAAACTAAATAAATCTAAAAGCAGTCCAAACAGACTTTCACACCAGGCCAAAGGCTGCAAACCACTTGATCAGGATTTATCAAAATGTTTCTAGTTATATTAAAATGTTCAACATTGTACATTGCATTTAGAAAGTGCCAGAATTTTCAGCGGTGCTTCACAAAATTTGTGGGGTTATTAAATAACAAGTAATTGGCAAACAACAAGAACACTGGCAGATGACACAAGAGTGGAAAAAGGTTTTGCTAAATGACCTTAAAACTAGGAAATGTTTTTTTGTTTGTTTTTAAACTTCAGCACCCTTTACAAAAAGTTGGGGCTGTACTTACATTTTTGAAATTATAATCTTAGCAGGATTGGCAAATATTTAAATAATATATACATGTTTTAGAAGATAGATAGATAGTTTTTCTGTATATATTATTTCATATACAACATGCTGCATTTGACTGTAGGACTAAAAACTTTAAAATGATTACCGGTAATATGGTATGCCTTGCCTTTGAAAAAGAAAATGTAAGAATTGCCAAAGTGTATAAGCAAACTTAATGAATACTCATTACACGGTTGGTAATGAGAACTGGCAGTGTGTGCATCACCAAATACTAAGATCTTGCTCCGTAAAGCACAGAAAAGCTGAGGTGACAATAGCTGACATTGTGTAGGAAGAGGACTCAGGCTAGCTCATAAGCTATTTTGGTATCATGAAGTATAGAATTATTCCTAAATATAACTTCTTTAAAATCACTAAGCAGAAGTTACAATGGTCTCTTGAGAACTTCTAGCTGTTTCACGCATTGGGACCAATTTGAGGATAGTGTCTTTGCACCTGTATACAGAGAGTTTTTCTTCTACATTAATATACTGTTATTTCATTTTAGAGGTGCTGGTTCGCAGACTTGCATGCATTCAGTATTTGCTAAAATAAAGATGCGTGGAATTTACAAAGTTGTAAAATTCATGAGACTAGTTAATTTATTCATTACAAGGGTAGGGTAATTGCTTTCTATTTTTGTAAATGTAAATTGCTATAAATTTAAGTTGTTCAGATGATAGCAGTTTCAACATTTACTACAGTAATGGTGCATTTAAAAATGTTTATGAAAAACAAAGAACCACATGCATGTAATATGCGCGGTAAGCAAGTAATACCATCACTAAAATTGCATTTCCATAATAGTTCATTTCCTCTTATAAACTGCAGAAATTACAACTGTAATAATTAGAGCTCAAAATTACTTGTAAATTGTAAATTACTAGCAAGTTAAATGTATGCCACCTAAAATGTGATTAGAGGACAGCAGTCATGACTTGCCTGACTCTTCTCCCGCTCCACATTGTCCCTACAGGGGTGGGTGTTAGATTTCCATTACACCTTAAACTACAACAGATCTTAATATGTTCTAGATAATTCCTTAAAAATTATATCCTTTTCCTCATGTTCCCCATTTGAACTGGACAGCAAGAGACAGATTACTGTGGTCTGCACTCACTGAAACATCAGGAAGTTTAACCCATGCAGGATAACCAGGTAAAGGGCCTCAGCCAGACCACCAGTATCACTGCCCCTTTACTGGATTAGCAGGGATTAGAAGGCTCCTCAAATCCAGCAGGGAGCTAAGTAGGGGGAGCAAAGCAGGGCATCATCTCATACTACTAACAGCAAGCCTTCTTTTCAAGGAATATTTGAGTCTCAGGCAGAAAGTGTGTATAGAGCTGCATAAACAAAGTGATTTAACTTCTTAATGGCAGATAATTGAGCTGTGAGAATGCAAAGAAATTGATTTCTACATCAAAACGGCTTATTCATCTAAAATTGTTTTGGTGGTTAGAGTATGCCTTTAATGAAAACAATGTTATTTTTTAAGTTTCACTGAAACTTCAATGAAATTCCAACACAGCCAAGAGATATAGAGCGGCAAAGTGAGGACTACTTTTGTCTCTGTATATTTCTTCCTACTGACTTAAACTCTGGGTGGCGCTAAAGTGTCAATCTCAACAGCCGTCACCAGTGAATGCTGCAGGGAACTGGCTCTGTCTATGGAAGGTCTTGTGGTATC
Source organism: Pelobates fuscus (assembly GCF_036172605.1). Classification (NCBI taxonomy): domain Eukaryota; kingdom Metazoa; phylum Chordata; class Amphibia; order Anura; family Pelobatidae; genus Pelobates; species Pelobates fuscus. The sequence continues at coordinate 364,684,435 of NC_086317.1, forward strand.
CGCCATATACCTCAATGTTGAAGCCTCACGCGTGCACGAGAGTACAGCTGTGACATTGGCTCCTGGCGCGTAAATCTCACCTTTACCTGCCCACCCCCCACCCCCATCAAAACTGTTTCATTATCATAAAAGTCTGTTTAACATAGCCCTTTAAGAAGTTTCTGTTTTTTCATTACTGCTCAAAAATATCGGATTGTGAAGTTTGTACATATTCTTTGACTGTTGACAATTTGTCAATCATTGAAAACCATCAAGAGTTGGCAGACCGATGGTAAGTGCTCTAGTTCCTATGGAGAGCTACAATATGATTTATGGAGTTGCAATCACAGAGGAGAAAACATAAGCACAATTGAAATGTGAAATATAAACCAAACAAGGTGGCATTTAACAGTATATAATAATTTTATTCTACTTGCTCCCACAAACAGTTTATTTTTATCCCTTCATCCTTCAAATGTTTTAATACACCCTTCCCAATACCCTGAAACATAGATAGAAAATCAAACCTATTTCTCCTGGTCACCATTTGAACAGTGAAAGAAACCATCGAAATTCAGCAAGGTACACACACACACACACACACACACACAAAAAGTCAAAACATATTAATACAAGCATAAGCGTGTCAAATATTGTGATTTTTGTAATCCACCTGAATATAGTAGGTACATTGTTGCAAAAAAACGGAAATAATAATTTCTAAATTTCCCTGATATACATAAAGAAATGTCTACATATGGGACTTCCATAGACTACAAAGCTGTCTACTGCTTTGTATTCACTGATGGTAAAGGAAAAGAAGCAGATATGACATAAGGAAATATATTCCAATGTATTCGCGGTTTCACCCGGTGACAATTTCAACTACATGGCATGAAACACAAAGCTTTCCAAAGAACAGAATCTCACAGACGACATTTCTAAATAAAGCTCTTAAATTTGCAGCTCCTAAACAATTGCAATTTACAGAAAAAGTAAGACTTGGGTAGCAACATTATTGGACATAATGTCAAAATGTGTACATTGGGCCCACAAGATTGGCCACAAAACACCAGTATATACAAGTACATGGGTAATTCACCAGTTTATACATTTGTATACATAAATTTCAGACAAGGAATGTGGGTTTACTGCTGTTTGTTGTTCACGTTGCAGTTTTCCTGTGGATTGTGTGTACAGCATGGGTATGAGTAAAACTAAATTTAAAGAAAAAACAAATTCCATCAGACCACAACTATAAACATAAAAGACTCCTCAAATGGAACACACCAACATCAAAAATAAAAAATTTTAATATTACAGTGTTTATTATTAGATTTAAAGAATTACCTCCACCACAAAAAAATAAGTCACTTTCACATGGCTTCAGACAGTCTCCATTGGGCAGCCACTACTCTCCTCCTCTGAGATCATCAATACTCTTTGAGAACTTGCAACCTACTAGGCATGTGCGGCAATCGCTGCGCTCAGCCAATCAGATGCTTCTAGTAGAGAAGCATAGAATCGAATGCTTCCCTATGAAAAGCATTCATCAGAATTACACATGATGTCACTGAATAATATTTGAAACGCAGTAATTGAAAGCATTCAATTAGGAAGTTCCTCTAGTGGCTGTCCTTCTAGTCACGAGTATTCAGTTGTGGCATAATGTATCGCTACCACGTATAACATCAGAAATGCTGGCAGAAGTTTCTGAGGCGTAAAAATGATGTGGTGTCTACTTGGGAAGGTAAGGGCACTGGGTAAGTGGCACAGTGGAAAGAAAGGTATGTATCCTTACAGGTTTGACAGGATTTGAGACATTACATGGCCAGATTAGGAAGGAGTGTGTCAATTTCAGCCTTCAAATCTAGAATTCTGTCAGAGTACTGTGATGGAATCAGGTCTATATTTTATAATTAAAAAAGACAGCATTTAAATTGAGTTATCTTGAAATTTTTCATTTAATAATTTTATCACCAGTTTCATCAAATTTAAAAAGGACACACAGGCACCTTAACCACCAGGATGTGCAAATAACCTGTCAAACCATTTACAACCAGTTTGACACTTATTTGATGTAGATTTGCTAAGTTTTTGCAATGTTACAATGCTATATATTTAATATTTCAGTTTTCAAAATTTTAATTTTCTAAAAGAATAAATTAGGAAACTCTAGTAATTATCCAATTCCATGCACTTTATGACAGGCAGATGTTTTGCAAAACAGGAAAACCCAGGGTATTTCAGGTGAGGCTGTTTTAGCCACTTCAATTAAAAAGTATACTTCTGTGACAGACTGCCTGGTCACCTAGGACTGTTACATTTCTCCCAACTGCCACCTTCCTTCTAAAATAACTATATCACTTATTTACCCCTCTAGTCTGAGCCTCCCAGCCCAGCACCCCTTTTCTGCGGTCCATGAGCCCTGCAGGTCGGCCTGGAACTTGCTGAGGTGCAGTGAGCCTGACCGGGAGCATCCCGCAAATTCTTTGGAACTCCTAAGCGTATCGCCGAGTTGCCATGGTCCAGTGAAACTTTGACGAGGCCGCTCTCGGTCCCAGAACTACCAAGCAGGGCGCTTTTTTGAGAATAGAGCTTTAAGAGATGGCTCTATTGTGGGGATGTGGGCACGGGAAGCCAAAGTTTTATAAGTTTTTGTTAAGCCAGCGCCAAGATGCCTGGTCGCTAATTATATTATCTGCTCAGGTACAGACACCAAGTCACAATTATACTGTTCTCCCTGGGGACCTCCTGTTGAGGCCCCAGGTATAAAAGTGTGACAAACTATTCTTGTTTACCTTTCACTAGGTTTTGGCTACTGTTTGGGTGAGACAGCGATAAAACAGCAGCAAGGAGCTTTAATCCCTTAATGCTATAAATATGAGAGAAAGGGGACTTGGCGATGCCAACCCAGCTACTCGTGGGAATACTGCCAGTACTTCCATCTAGCTAACACTTTACCAAGGTTTGTCTAATTTATATTTTGTTTTATATACTATGACTTATTCATATGGCCTATAAACATGAATTCTTTTCAAAAACCAATAAGGAACTGCACTCAATCCCATCACTCTGAGCCAGGGTGCAACCAAACCAGGACCAAGCACCAGGTCCCAATACAAATATGAATAAAGTACAAAAAAGGGATAGGCACTCCAGAGTTCAGAAAGGAAATTTATTGAAGCCCAATGCAACATTTCTGAACTCTGCCACTTGCCCACAGCAGGTCTAAACGTCAAACTTCCTGTCCAGTTCATGTCCAGGCCAATACAAATTCCACATCCGTGAAATCAATTGTCATGTATATCTTGTCTCTAGAACTTTATTCAAATTCTATAAGTCAGACTAGCTTAGTTGTCTTTTATAAGACATGTGCGATTTCACTAAATGATAAAAAGAAAAGTGTGATTGAACAAACACAAAGAAAATGCTAAGTGAAGATTTCCGCTGTCAAGTGTAAAAATATTCTCACCCTGAAGGGGTTAAAGTGTGAGGAGAGGTGTTAATAATCTACCTCCCAATTAACACCAGAGCATCAAGTGGCAAACAAACCAAGGCCAACTCCCTGAACAGCTTGCAAGCAGGAGACAGAAAAGGAACATTTGAAGTGTTAAACTTGTTACAACCTCAAAGACTAAGTTGTGGTACAAGTACACACAATAGAGGATGATATGGAGGGGTGGGGGGGCATCTTTAATATTCAGTCCCAAGTGATTATTACTTCTTGTACATAGATGTATATAAACTGAAAAGATTGCACTTAACTCACGGGAGTCACAGAGGAAATGAAGGCAGAAAAATAAAAAAGTATATTAACAATATATTTTTCTAGACAGAAAATAAAATGACATGTGCTTCTTATAAATCAGATATGCCAGTTTGATGTGTCTCTCAGCAGGTACAATAGCTGTGCCTGTTTAGGACCTTCACTAAATATAGTAAAATAATGTACCTACTGGAGGTCATCTGAAGATTAGGCAAGCTTTGCTGTTTTCTTCCTGCATGAGATATTGACACTTCAAACTCTACACAGCAGAAAACCAGACACTAGGGTCAACCACAAACAAACATGCTGACATTTGGACAGGGCACTGTGACTTTTTATTAGCAATTCTGACAACTATTTTCATTGCTTCTTTCTTCCGTTTATTCTGCATTTATAAATCATTTTACGTACAATTTCTCAAACTCAGGCATTATGAGAAATGTGCATCTCAACCCTGCAGTCGTTTGGCATTCTAAATTATTTTTTTTTAAGTACAATTTCTTATGGAAACGAAAGTTTTCATTTTGGTTAAAGATGATGCCGAAAAACATGACCATAATAAACAGAATAAATAAGCAAGAGATTGACTGAAGAAATGTCATTTATGGTAGTAAATAGCTATAATAAAAAGAAGAAAAAAAAACATGCAAAGGTTTGCAAAAACGGAGAGTAATCCCAAATGTATGCATATGGCACCCTGGACAGTTCTTATGAACAGGTGAACATATTAAAATGGGCAGTCTGGGCACTATAACAATTAAGTTGTTATGATGAGAGCAGGTCTTGTGTCTTAAAGTCTTAAAGAAACACTATAGGCACCAAATCAACTTTAAAAGGGACTCTCCAGTGCCAGGAAAACATTCGTTTTCCTGGCACTGCAGGACCCTAGAGTGCCCCTTTCCCTCCCACCCCCAATCCCATGTTGCTGATGGGGTTAAAACCCATTCAGTGACTTACCTGAATCCAGCGCCGATGACCCTTCCCTTAGGAAAGCATTATTCAATGCATTCCTATGGGGATTGCGGCGACGCTGGAGGTCCTAATGCATAGCGTGAGGACGTCCAGCGTAGTTTAAAACACTTTTCGTGTTCTAAGAACACAGAAGTCCCTCTAGTGGCTGTCTGATAAGACAGCCACTAGAGGACGACTTACCCCTGCAAGGTAATTATTGCAGTTCATAAAAACTGCAATAACTACACTTGCAGGGTAAAGGGTGGTGGGAGTTGGCACCCAGACCACTCCAATGTGCAGAAGTGGTCTGGGTGCCTGCAGTGTCCCTCTAACTTAATGAAGCAGCTTTGGTGAAGAGATTGTGCCCCTGCAGTCTCACTGCTGAATTCTCTGCCATTTAGGTGTTGAGTTGCTTTGTTTATACTGCCTTAGTTATACCTGCATGCATGTGACTTGAACAACCTTCCTGATCACTTCATGTAAAGAGACATCCAATGTTTAACATTACTTTATTGCACATTTTGTTTAATTTCAAATTTCTTATCTCCTGCTCAGTTAATAGCCTGCTAGACTTTGCAGGAACCTCCACTGTGCGACCAAACTTCAATTTACTTATCAGGAAATAAAAACTTCTAAAGCAAGTTAACATCAGATAGAAAATAAATCAATTTTTCACGCAGACTGTCAGTCACAGCCAGGAAATTGTGGGTAGGGCGGCATACATATGAACAAAAGTGATTTAACTCCTAAATAAAAGAGAATTGAGCATGGAGACTTCAGGGGCATGATGTACACACCACAACCGCTTCATTAAGCGAAATTTGTTTTAATGCCAATAGTGTCCCTTTAACCCCTTAAGGACCAAACTTCTGGAATAAAAGGGAATCATGACATGTCACACATGTCCTGTGTCCTTAAGGGGTTAAGGGGCTAAACCGTTAAAAGCAAAGAAATTGCAGTACTTGAGAACTAACAAAACCACTTGTATATATTTGTTAATGTAGTCAAGCAAGCTTTAGACTTCAAATTCTAGAAGTGGTCATGGTCTTAGGAGTAATTATTTAAAGTGATCATGGATCTTGCTGTTTATATGCGCAGTGTTTCATAGGGATACTGGGCTAAACCTCCGGCAGTGTCATTGAGGCCAGTTCAGGGCTGGTTAATGTCAATAATGTCATAGCTTTATAAGAGCAGATCTTGAGTAAGCTACTACAATGTTAGGTATTGCATTGTCTTGCTTTATAAATTAGAGGGACAAACTTAATATAGAATGTATTGTTTATATATTTTATTTTTTAGTCTATTCCATACCTTTACAAGTATTCCATCTATGGTTAGGGCACATCTATTTTTCTTTTTTCATTATTTAGCCTTGGTTGTTAGGTTTACATACTTATTTTGTGTGGGATAGAATGCATCCCCTTTCTTACACAGACAGAATTGTATTTTTTATTTTGACTAGCTGTGTATTTTTTTTAGCTATGCTGTAGTTCTGTCTAATGAGGTATTCTTTGTAATAAGGAAGAGAAAAAAAATAGAACAATAAGTTCAAAGAAAAAATATGTTTTTGTAAGCTAAAAAAAGGTGGACTGTAAACAGAATATAAATAATTATTTTTGACATTAACCCCTTCAGGACAGAGTCAATAGTGCACGTTCTGATCAAAACAAAACGTAAACAAAAACTGGAATTTGCGCTATATGTCTGTTCAACCGTAATTCACCTCTTTCATATTAAATGCACCCACACTTATTATATATCATTTTGTTCAGGAGAAACAGGGCTTTCATTTCATATAAAATATTTATATATGAAACAATTTATTATGAATAAAATAAAATAAACTGTAAGAAATTAGAATTTTTTTTTTTAATTTGTAGTTCCGCCTCACATTTTAGCTGTAAATGTCATAATACTGTTAGGTTTTACTGCAACAAAATGCACATATTTGTAATCAGCGATGTCTCACGAGTACAACAGTACCCCCCATTAACAGGTTTTATGGTGTTTTGGAAAGTTACAGGGTCAAATATAGAACGTTCCATTTTCAAATTGAAATTTGCCAGATTAGTAATGTTACCTTTGAGACGGTGTGGTAGCCCAGGAATGAGAATTACCCCCATAATGGCATACCATTTGAAAAAGTAGACAACCCAAGGTATTGAACGTGGGGTATGTTTAGTCTTTTTTAGTAGCCACTTAGTCACAAACACTGGCCAAAGTTAGCGTTCATATTTGTTTCTGTGTGAAAAAAGCAAAAAACTAATATTTGGCCAGTGTTTGTGACTAAGTGGCTACTAAAAATGACTGGACATACCCCATTTGCAATACCTTGGGTTGTCTACTTTTGCAAATGGTATGCCATCATGGGGGTAATTCTTATTCCTGGGCTACCATACGGTCTCAAAGGCAACATAACCAATCTGGCAAATTTCAATGTCAAAAAAATGAAATGCAAGCCTTATATGTGACTCTCTAACTTTCCAAAACACCATAAAACCTGTACATGGGGGGTACTGTTATTCTTGGGAGACTTCACTAAACACAAATATTAGTGTTTTAAAACAGTAAAACATATTACAACAATAATATAGTCCATAAAAGTGCCGTTTGTTTGTAAAAAATGCAAAAAACGTCACTTTTACTTAAAATATCATCGTTGTAATACAATTTACCAGTTTGAAACACTAATATTTGAGTTCAGCGAAGTCTCCCGAGTAAAACAGTACCCCCTATATACAGGTTTTATGGTGTCTTGGAGAGTTACAGGGTCAAATATAGTGCTTGCGAATTAAATTCTCTGCACTTTCTCCCTGTGTTGTCAGGCATGTCAATCAAATTTTAATTAATTAAATGACATAATTATGTTAAAAAATTACTTAAATATACACGTAGAATTTTAATATATATGCATCTATAGGTATTTAAATTCTACGTGTATACTAATGTAATCTTTCATGTAATTATATGTATTTATCTATCTATATATATATTTGCGGTTATTTGTATTTTATATATAGAATGTCATTCTAAGTGTATTCTGTTTCCAATATATATACATTAATAACAAAATACAGTTAGAATGAAATTACATATGAATATATAATTTATTTTAAATTTTGTTTCAATATTTTATTTATTTATTTTATTATTTTATTTATTTATTATTGTAATTATACGTATATATATATATATATATAATATATATATGTAGATCTATTATATATATAATATATATATATACATATTATATATGTAACGTCATTCTAAGTGTATTTTAATACTAATATATATACTAATATTAATATTAAAATACATTACGTATGACGTTACATATATATAATATGTATATATATTATATATATATATATAAATACTTGTATTTTATTTTAACATGTGTATTTAATTTTTTTTTTACACTACCTACCAGCAGGGGGACTGTCTAATATTTTAGACAGTCCCCCTGCTGGCAGATCCATAGCCAGCTATAGGGGGCCATGTGATCGCTCTTTGAGAGTGATCACATGGCCCCCGGGGGCCTCATTTGCCGGAGGGGGGCTGCCTGGGCTCTCAGGCAGACCCCCAGAAGAGGATCACGGCGGAGGTAAGTATAGCTTACCTCCTGGGGGCTTCAGCCGTTACGGCGTTCTATGCCGCCGCAACGGCTTCAAAGCCCTTTAAAGCCGCGACGGCATAGAACGCCGTAACGGCGTTAAGGGGTTAAGTCCTATATTTTCCACAATGATAATATTGCATTGGAAACATAGTTTTAAAGCGCCACTGTCATGCCGAACATACCTTTCTTTAATCAATCCCTCTTCTCTCCCTCTGTCAGGATCTGTTCTTCATTTCTTCCTATCTGCTCTAGTTTTCTTTCAAACATAAGACAAAGTAGGGACTACTTGTCTTATGGAGGTTTCCTACGCCTGACCATCTCTGACCAGTGGAGGAGCAAACTGTGCTTCATTTCCAGTGGTCAGAGCAATTTTCCCACAATTCTAAGCTTTCCTCCCTGTTCCCGCGATGCTTCCTGTCAGTATGCCCGAACGTCCTGTCACTTAGACAGAACGCCGGCAAAACTGCCGAATTGCGTCCTACCAGAATGAGAACAGTTTCTCCATTCATGTTAGGACGCAATTCGGGACTTTATTCAGATCGGAATTTCATTCTAATGAATGTAACTCTGATCCTATTCCTGCCGGTATTAGGGAGCTATCTACCAAAAGGCTGAAAGACCTAAATTGGTCTTTCAGCCACATTTACTAATACTAAGTAAAGATTACTTAGTATTAGTAAATTATGCCCCTACTCGCTATACCGCGAGTAGGGGCAGGTCTGTTAAACAGTGAGCAGCCACTGCTGTTACAAAAAAAACTAAAAATTAAAAAGAAAAAATTGTACCCCTCCCCATGTAAATTATGCCCCTACTCGCTATAAATTGTACCCCTCCTCAAGTAAATTATGCCCCTACTCGCTATACTAAAAACAAAAAAAAACAAACAACAATAATGTGGAGGGGGAACTTTGTCGTCCTCCCTAGCCCCCACCCCTGAGCGGTGGGTGGGGACCATAAATAACAATAAGGAGGGGGAGGGGGGGGGAATCTACTGTCCTCCCCCAGCCCCCACCCCTGAGCGGCGGATGGGGGCCCTAAATGAGAATGTGGGGGGGTGGGACCTGTTGTGCTCCCCCCCGGCCCCCACCCCTGTGCGGCAGGTAATGGGGGGGACCTACTGTCCTCCCCCCGGCCCCACCCACTGCTCAGAGGTGGGGGTCAGGGGGACGACAATAGGTTTGCCCCCATTATCCTATAGGACACCCACCCGCCACTCGGGGGTGGAGGGGAGGGAGGACAATGGGTCCCCCCTTATTGTTATTTAGGGCCCCCACCCGCCATGCAGGGGTGGGGGCCGTGGGGGAGGACAGTAAGTCTCCCCCCTTATTCTAATTTAGGGCCCCCACCCACCGGTCAGGGGTGTGGGCCGGGGGGAGAGGACAATAGGTCCCCCCCCTTATTGTTATTAAGGGCCCCCACCCACCGCTCAGGGGTGGGGGCGGGTACTAGGGTTTTGTTTTTATAACAGTGAGCAGCCTATTTAGTAGACATGCCCCTACTCGCAGTATAGCAAGTAGGGGCATTCGGGAGATTTTAATCTCCCTTATGCTACTATGGGGGTCATTTTGACCCCCATAGAGTGAGGGGGGACATGGGGGGCTTAGGAAGTGTCGGGAAGCACTGCTCCCTGCCGCTTCTATCTTCACATTTTACAAGGAGGGAGCTGCGAGCCGGTAGCTCCCTCCTTGTAATAAACTGAACGAACGAATAAACGAACACTGATATTCGAATGAATGAATAGATGAATTTCCCGTTCGCATGCCCAAGTGTTTAACTGGGCATGTGCGGGAATCTCAAGCCACGTTTTTCTGCTCACAGAATGAAGAGGTGACATGTGGTTGTGTGGCTTGTCACAGAAGACGGCATGCTGTGAAGGTAATTATCAAGTACTGTGTGTTTATGTTATCGACAATAAATCGGTAACATTTGAAACCAATTCTGATTATCAGCAAAATTGGCTCCATTAATTGTCCCAGACAAATCGGTAGATCATTCGTCATCATGCTAGGAGTAACTAACAGAAAATTATGCAACCTGCAGGGCTTACAATATACTACAACATTTTGACAATTACCAGGTTGTCATCTCCTTTATGACTGTACAGATTCAATAGCAGTTACAGATTAGAGGTTACAAACCATATTTTGAAAGCACTTATTGAAAGTCCAAAAAACGCTAAACTTAATTGACATTTTTAACAGAAGTAATTTATTAAAAAGTTATATTCACAGTGGAGACAAAACAGTGAAAAAGTGTCATGCATCTTTCACTCAGTACTACAACTGCTGCATTCAGCCAGTCAACAAAGTCTTTCGATGGACAGGCTGCCTGCAGGTGAATTTATCTCCCAGTTTCTGTAAAACAGATAATACTATTTCAGGGGACCTAGTTACGATCTCATCTATCAATCACCTATGAAAAATGTGTTTAACTGTAGGAATAAGAGAATGTCACTTGTCAACTGGATTTGCCAAGGAGAAAATATGTATGCAAAAAAGTTGCATACATAGTTTAAAAACAAAAATATAAAAAAAACTTTTTATTTTTATTATTTGCATTTCTACAGTTTGGTAAAATAAAAATTAGCTATTTTGAAAGGGAAAGAAAAAAGGAAACTGGAAATACAAGAACAAACTAGCAGGGTTAGTCACGGAAGTCCAAATGGGGCAAAACCATCTGATGTTGTATGGGCCATTTCAGAATGCAAAATCTTGACATTACTATTTAACAATCCATACCTAAATTTGGTGCGACGTTCGGTCAGACCAAGCGGTGCCAGTGTGCGGAAATATGGACCCCAACTGGTAAAATGCGGGCCCAGATTTCAAAATTCCTATTTTATCGCTGGTAGTTCTGGGAATAGAACAAGTATCTGTTGCGCCAATTATTACAGCCAATATTCTCCATATTTTTGATAACCACCCTTGTAAATTACAGATATTACCAATTACCTAATCACCTCTCCCAGTCACCACAAACTTCGGTATTTATTTATTTTTGGAAATTACAAGTCCCAATATAAGGACTAAAATTTATTTTCAATGTATTTTCAGATTTTTGTTTGTATATTTTTTACTTATGCATATAACAAGTTTTTTTCATAAGTATTTCATAAAAATCGTTCAAGCACGCTTTAACCCCAAAGTTGCTTCTAGCAGCAAGGTCCACTCCCCCCAGGCGGCATCCGACTTCTGTATACCGGGGTCTATTCAGACCCTGTGCGTCTCCCAATCACTAGTTTGATTCTTCAGCTGCAGTTTCCTCTATGGATTTAAACGGCTAAAAGCAGTGCTGACTTACAGCACTGCATGCAGCCCATCAAAACATCTGGGGCAATTAAAAATAGCCCCATCTGACAGAAGGGAGCCCCGGGTATCTATTAATACCTGGGTTTCCTGGTGTGAGCAGGGATTTAACCTGGGAAAACTAGACTATGTGGTTAGAATAAAATGTTAAAGGGACACTATAGTCACCTGAACAACTTTAGCTTAATGAAGCAGTTTTGGTGTATAGAACATGCCCATGCAGCCTCACTGCTCAATCCTCTGCCATTTAGGAGTTAAATCCCTTTGTTTATAAACCCTAGTCACACCTCCCTGCATGTGACTTGCACAAACTTCCATAAACACTTCCTGTAAAGAGAGCCCTATTTAAGCTATTTATTTCAAGTTCTGTTTAATTAAGATGTTCTTATCCCCTGCTATGTTAATAGCTTGCTAGACCCTGCAAGAGCCCCATGTATGTGATTAAAGTTCAATTTAGAGATTGAGATACAATTATTTAAGGTAAATTGCATCTGTTTGAAAGTGAAACCAGTTTTTTTTTCCATGCAGGCTCTGTCAATCATAGCCAGGGGAGGTGTGGCTAGGGCTACATAAACAGAAACAAAGTTATTTAACTCCTAAATGACAGTGAATTGAGCAGTGAAATTGCAAGGGAATGATCTATACACTAAAACTGCTCTATTTAGCTAAAGTAATTTAGGTGACTAAAGTGTTTCTTTAACTTTAATGAACCAAAATAAAAAAGGTAATAACATATTACATAAATATCCTATAACTAATTTGAGAGTACACAGAAAAACACGCCAAGCGTAAAGCTAAATAGTGACCTCAGATGAAGTGTCAATATTGCATAGCTATAAATCAGAACTCAAAACGATTTAGACTCGCAAAAAACCCAACCTACATAGAGGTGGTTACAAGTGAAGACCCAACCTACTAAAGATTGTTACAAATAGACAGACAATACACAAAACAGTTCAAATCAACCGTCAACCTACAAAGAGGTGGTTACATGTGATTTAATCCCACCTATAAAAAGGTGGTTTAAAAGGTGGTTTAAAAAGTCTGATCCCGTGAATGACAGGTTTCATTATGAACCCACTAGTTATATGAAGAGAAAAAAATAAATCCACAAATTGGTAATAAATGCCCAACCAACAAAAGGAAGCAGTCAGACATAGTAAAGTTTAACAATAAAGTGTAGCCCACTCAATCTAATTTTCGCTTTTGTTGTTATCACAAAAGTATATTTAGATTAGACACATTAAAGTCAAAACCAGAAAGGAATCAGAACACAGGTAATCACACTGGTTGGCCCATAGCGATTAGGCTGCAAACTATGCCACAGCCTGTTTTTGAGTGAAAATAATGCAACCAGGATGGAGTGGGTCCATGTCAGAAAAAAAAAACCCCAAAAAAGAAAACATCGGAATGATAAACAGAGTCAATATGCACAGCACAACAGTGCCTAGATGAAACACAATACACAGGTATTACAACACATATTTGAGTGACAATAGATGCTGCCAAGACTCTACTATATACACATCTTCATAAGGTGAGGCAATACAAAATGAAAATATGCAGGAGCAGAGTGCACACTAGCTGGAGAAAATAGTGGACCACTGATTTTAATTCCTATGGCATACTTAAACAAATGTCTTCAATTGTAGGGGAAAGAGTACTATCATCACAACCACTAGACATTGGGGATACTAATTCGGTACTCTGATCTACCTCTTCAGTAAAAGTCTCGGATGGCACAGACAAACTAGACTCTTGCTACGGTTTAGTAGATAGAGCCCAGGATGCAGTAGCCAAGTGAGAACGTCGAAAGCAAGGTCAAACACTTAATGGGCCAGGCCAGGCAGCACAGATTCGTAAAACGGGACAAGCCCAGAAGCAAGGAAGTAATTGTGATAACAAGCAGAACAGAATACTGAGCACAGGTATCAGGTATGAGCAGGTTTAAATAGGAGAGAAGGAACACACCCCCTTGGGTGTCCTACCTGCCTCCTTGGTACTTCCCCTTTAAGGAACACATCCTTCCCCTTTAACAATGCTCAGGATCAGCAGGCAAGCGTTTAATCTTTTTATTGGGCAGGAGCATTTGGTCAGGCTGAACGACTAGAAGCAGCCCCTGTGTCTTGCAGATGCCTCCCTTTCTCAGTGTCGGAAGATGCAAACGAAGCATCTTCAGTCAGTGCAATGTGGTCCAGAGTTTAGCCAGGACAACTCTGTTGATCTCTACCTTAGTTGCTTCTTGGGGGGACTTGAAGGACTAGTCCCGCTGCTAAAGGTACTCTCAGTTTGTGTTTGGAGAAGCCCCTCTGGGCCTAACTGGGTCTGTTGTTGCAACAGCAGATTCTGCTTGTTTTACCTTTCAGTAATTGAAGCATAAATAAGACAATAAAAAAGGCATCTTGGGGGGGCGGGGCCTGACTTCAATGGAGGATAGACGTGTCTCGGACAAGCTCCTCCATATTCTCACTAAAAAAGGCTTTTAACAGCCCGATTGCCCTAGACAGGGGCAGCACCAAGCGAGGTATAGGCTGCCTGACCCACCTGAGATGTGGCGAGGTGGTCGGCGGCTCCCTGAAAATCCGCAAGCCCCGTCGAGGCAAATGCGGCCTACTACATGCCGGGCAGAGACAGCGGCCACAATACGGAACCAGCGTTGCACACAAAGTCACCCCTCTATGCAGGTATCCCGTTACCCCCCCCCTGGGACCGGCGGGGGTGATCCCGGTCCATACTTGAAAAGCGATCCAAACCGGGCAGGTCAGCAAGCTGAAGCCACAAGCTTAAGACAGGTCGACCGAGGCCTAGCCAAAATGGCGGCGGCCACGCGGCACCCAAGCCCCGACGCCAATGATATCCTCATCCGGCTGGATCAGCACTTTCAAGACTTCTGGACAAAATTTGAGTGTATGATGTACCAACAAACCCCATCACAGCCCTGTACTCACCCACACAGTGGCCTGCAACAGTCCGCAACTCCAGGGGCTCCCACAAGGCGGCGGATCGGGGGGCGTACCTCCCCAAAGCACAGAAAAGCGAGACCACAGCCACGGAGGCGCTTAACCCGTCGACCCCGCCGGGAAACCACAGGAATGCGTCCACGAGGACAAAGGACATCCAGGAGACACAGTATCTCAGCAGCGAAGGGCCCCCATGCAAAGCCCAGGCCCTCAGGATGGACCAGAACGCACCAGCAACCACCAACTACATGGTATCAGTCGCAGGACAAACCACTGGCAGCCCAACATGAACCGTCCCCACATGGAAGCTCACAGCCCAGCAGGGGTATAGGCTGAATGACCACCTGACTATGCTGACACACGAGGCTGGCTGCCCGGACAAACCACCCCACCATTACCAAGGATGCATGACTGAGTTGCTTATTTCTTAGGTTATCAGTTGCTGTCCTCAGGGCATACCGATGTTGTATATAATCGTTATTAATTCAGTTTATAAAGCCCACACCAGTGTCGGGCTGCACTAGTTATTCCAAAACCATGCCGCCAAGACACAGTTGTGTTACCAGTCATTTGAATTTAAGCATACATATATATATAAGAATGTGCGTACTCACGTGCCAATCTCTAACCCTTTCGTCACTCTTGCACCACGCTGTTGTGGCATATGTTGAAGCGAATTTATTATCTTTTCTTAGACTAGCCTGGGATTGCAGGGGGGACCCCACTAGATGTTTGTCAACTAAATACTGCCTGCACCCACATGTTATATAGCTTAAACCCAAGCATGTTGTATTTCTACTATCAAACGTGTACTAACCTATTATCAGTCTAGCTAACATAACCCCACGTAACAATGTCTGAAAAGCTTAGCCTAGACCTTGATCTCTAGCATACTGAATACTTAACTATCATAAAAAAGAAAATGTGCATTGTATATGAAGCCACTCTGTTGTTGTTCAATGTTTACTGCTTTGATTGCACTAGCTAACGTGGCAGTGCAAATCTACTTGTTAACTCATGCACAACCTAAATAAAGAATTAAAAAAAAAAAAAAAAGGCATCTTGGGTGCTGCTCCAAATCACGAAACAAAATGGCTTTTCATTTTTCTCATTGGCCAATTTTGTACTTGTCATAAGTCGTCCACGTGGCATTTCAGAGTTGCGGAATTAATTTGACTTAATTTGTTAATTGCTCATAATTTAGATGAAAACAGAATGCACAAAACTGATTTATATGTTATATGTACATACACACACCATTTATATCATTTTAAAATAGTCTCTTAACAATTCCCATCAAAGAGAATTTCAAATAAAGAATTATACATTGTAGCAAAAGAGAGGTCTGTAAACTTGCATAAAATTATGAAATAGTTTGATATCAAAAAATAAAGTCCTGCCATAAAAAAGTCTGTTACATAAAATGCAAATGTACATTGTTCCAAAAGAAGCTTTTGTTGAGCACTACATACTATAGCCTAAAGTACAAAAAAAAAAAAAAAAAAAATATATATATATATATATATATATATATATATATATATATATATATATATATATATATATATATATATATATATATATATATATATATATTTCTAAAGGCAAAATATATTATGCCCCCAAGAGGCCCTTAACTAATGTTTCATTTCCTTACTGTTCAAAGTCGACAAGGGAAAAGGTCTGTTTTACTGGCTCATTGAGAACGCTAGGAGAGGAAAAAAAGGTTTATCCCATCTTGATTCCCTTCCAATAGGATGAGAGCAGTGAGGCTTTCCGCAAGAAACAGCCCTGCTGTTTTATTCAAGCCACAAGTACATTTGTTCAAATACTTAACAAGAGAGCAAAGAGTGATGAAAATCTAAAAAGAGGGAATTGATAATTGAATGGTCCTGAAAAGTCTTGCTGCTCAGCGTTGTTAACAGCTATGCAAACCAGTTCTGTGTGACACTGACAATTATTTCTATTCCTAGTCTTCCAATTGCTCTCTGCTGCATACGCCTTCCTCAAAGCGATGTATTTTACGGAGTGTTAAAATTTTATTTCAAGTTTATTTACCGAGTATCTTCCAACAAAGCCTCTCAAGTATATTGAAGATATTGTAAACAATTGAGGGAGGCACACAAAAAAAAATAAAAAATAAAATAAAAAAAAAATAATAGATTTTCACGCCTCGATTTGGAACATTTGACAAGCTAGTATTTTTTCTTTTTTATTATTATTTTTTTTCTAACCAAGCAATTGTCTGCATCATTTTTTATTTTTTACATCAGGCCGCATGTAAAAAAAAAAGGAGTGACATGGGACTTTTAGCAGATAGAACGAGCAATACGTTGTGGAAAAGCGTGATCGCAAAAAAAAAAAAAAATCAAAGGACTGGGAGCCTAAAATGAACTGTCAAGGTATTTGAAAAGTAAGAATACTGGTTTAATAGTGTAGAAAGGATATTGAAACATGAAGGTTCAAAGAACAGACAACATGAAGTGGAACACAATGAGGCATACCACGCTTGATATTGCAGACATATGAAATAACCGAAAAGAGTACATTTTAAAACGCAGATAAAAAGAAGTTTTCATCAGTTCAAAGAATCTACAAATTAGACTGAATAAAAAACAAATGCTTGCTACATTTTATTAAATAAAACTACCCCAGTCAATATGTAGAGTTATATATATAAGTAAAAGAAGACTAAGTGAAAATACATTTGCATATGACACACAAAAAAAAAAAAAAACATTCTACAAATTATACCTGCATTGAATATGTTTTAAGGTTTCTCTCAGTGGAGAACAAGCAAGAGACAAGAAGTGTATGTGTCTAAAGTAAAATAGGTGAAAAATAAGGAAAATCAGCGGTGTGTGGAACTAGCGCACGCACACAGTATCTCACAAAAGTGAGTACACCCCTCACATTTTTGTAAATTTTTATTATATTGTTTCATGTGACCGCACTGAAGAAATTACACCCTGCTACAATGTAAAGTGTACAGTCTGTATAACAGTGTAAATTCCCTCAAAATAACTCAACAACAGCTATTAATGTCTAAACCATTGGTAACAAAAGTGAGAACACCCCCTAAGAGCATGTGCGCACAGCAATTGGGTATTTTTTTCAATTTACATTGTATACTAGATTGTACATGTGGCAGACATGGAACCTAAGAATTGTTGATTCTATTTTTCACCAGAAACTTTCCTTTACTTGATATCTCACTTTGGACGTTCTCATAACCACGATATAGCCAAATTCATACCAAAGAATACCAATATTTTTAATCTGCAAAAGGTATGAAATATACTTTTAGCAATAATAGTTTGATGCTAGTAATATTAAAAATATTGTAAATTGCAAAGCAAAATCACCAGGAAGCATTTTATATTCTTGGAATGACTAGAAGCACAATAAAAGCATGGACAGAAACAATAGCTAAAATATAAATATGGATTGCAAGCAGACAGCTCAAATATGTCATATTACAATTGATCACAATTATAGTATTAATGATTTAATCACAGATACATAATAAGAAAGTGGTGGCAAAAAATATGACTGGAGGGGGCTACTGAAACAACACTTCTTTTGTTTGTGACCAACTTATTCCTAAATGATCGTCCTCAGAAAATTTCCTTCAAGTTGTTTGTTAATAATCATCAAGATTGAATACATCAAACACAAATCAATTCTAGTAATTAAAGTCAACAGAGTACTTTTAAACACAGAGGCTGGATAATGTGTCAGCAGGAAGCCGTCTTTTATGGACTGCAAAGACCAAATAATCAGACTCTACAGCAACATTCCAAATCATCTAACAGGGTCAATTTGAAGAAGTTGCACAAATAAAAAAAGGAAATAATAGAACAATTTACAACAATTAATTAGATTTTGGGCGCCTTGATGTTCACATCGGTAAAGTATTGGTAAACGTCATAAAAGAATGCAAGATAAAGTAGTTAAATGTGAAATGTCACTATGCTAAAGGAAAAATGCAGAAATCATAACAAGTAACTATATACACACACACACACACACACATACACACACACACACGTGAGTGTATGTATGTATAATTTTATATATATATATATATATATATATATATATATATATATATATATATACACACACACACACACACACACACACACACACACACATACATACACACATATATATATACATATTTACACACACACAAACACACACACTTTTAATCACAATTATTCAACCCCCATTGAATATCAGGTTTACTATCAAAATTTAGACTTTCTGCTGTTTGCATTGAACATATCAAACAAAAGCGATTGAAATAGCTCAACACAATGAATGCTACCAGTGGTTTCCTAAAATTCAACTTATAATGACTTCATAATATTACACAGAGCTCAACATTTATACTCATCACTAGTGAGTGAAAATGTAGCCCTGGCAAGAAATTCACACCTGGAGGATATACTATGGCTTGAAGTGACAATTAACTTTAAAAGCCTATGACAGGGGCGGGGCCTGACCGCCGACGGGATCAGACATGCCGTGTCTGAGCTCCCGCTTCAGGGCTGAAATGTCGGTGCCAACTGGGAGCCAAACCCAAACAGCAACCCATATCGACGATTAACTTGTTCCCCAGCTGTTGGGGTACGCGGGGATACCTCTCAAGACCCTGCCTGGCATCAACAGTAACCTGACAGGGGCCCGGAGCGTGTTGGAGCTTGAGCTAGGACGAGACGGCCGCTCTCCTGGGTCTCCTGTCGGCGTCTGGCTACCCCCCCCCCTTCTGGACCGGGGGGGTTATCCCGGTCTGCACGGGGAGCCACCAATGTGCCAATCTGGGCCTAAAGAATCCACACCACAGTGGATTACCCCCCAAGATGGCCGCTGCACGCAAACCATGTGCGCAACCTGACTGCGGAGGGGACGACCAGCTAGTTCGGGGCAAGTACAGAGATGATGGCACCTCTTACCACAGGTGGGGAGAGAGTGGAGCTGGCATATCTCCTGAACCCCCTGCCCAAAAGCACCATCACGGATATTGCCCGGAGGAAACCGCACAGGGCCGCAACCTGAACCACAGACCGGAACCCTGAAAGCTACTAAAGAGCCGACCTGCCTGCCTGCCTGCGCTCAAGAGCATTACCACGCAGCCATCAGAAACCCGGAGGGAAAAGCAACACACCTGCATGCTGAGGCGACTACCACTGGGACCTGGCATAAAGTCTCCCATATGACCCGCAACACTGAAGCCTCCCAGGAATTTGGTGGAGAGACCGGGCACATACCGAACATGGGAGTCGGCTGATCGTCGCTACCGAAGTGGACTTTTCAGACTACACCTTGCCAATCCCAATTAGAAAAATTGGTTGACCCGGGCATCAGGACTTTACCTGCAATCTGTGGCCACCCACGTAGGCAGACTTCACCTTGGTTCCCACAGTATGATATTATCGCTATTGTTTTTGTACATGTTTCCTTGTGCTGCACTTCTATACCTGTGCTGATGAGGCCGCTAATTTAATTTTCTGCTATACCATAATTGATATTATGTTTGCATGCCTCTATCTACACACTCCATGATATGCTGGGGCAACCCAGGGGTTTACCTCACTAGTTTTACTTTAATGGCTCACCCCAAAAGCTAAATCTCATAATATATACTCTATGTACCTGCATTATACTATTATAAAATAACTGAGTTGTGCGCATGCCCATACTAAAGGGCAGCCATGCAGGATACTATATAATATCCTGTACCTAGCCTAGCTAACACTCTCTTGTTTCCAACATATGCTGCAATATTCAACTGAACCTCATCAGATACATTAAGCCTGTTCATAAAGGAAAAATGTGTAAATACCCATGCCACAGTCTCTAACCTGTATACCCCTATGTACTCTGTTGTGGTGTTTAACACTGTTATGCCTACAAACCACGATGAGAACCAGTACAATAGACGCCATTTCTCAGCTGGTATTTAGCTTGTTCTATAAATCTGATGCAGCTGCCTATAATTACCCATACGTGAAACTACGCTTGAAATATCGTAACCTTAAAAGTTTACAATCGTACCTCTTATCTTGACATAACTGTTCCGACTCTAGCCTGATATTAATATAAAAATGTGCTGTCAAATTGCATGCCATGTTAACCCTACTGTACTTAACCGGCTTCCTAATGCTGTTGTGGCATCGCAAGACAAAATGTTAAATGTCTTTACATGCACAAGAAAAATAAAGAATTAAAAAAAAAAAAAGCCTATGACAATAGCACATGACATATATATATATAGATAGATAATACACACACACACACACACACACACACACTTATATCAAGCCTTTTTACTGCCCTGTTGCCTTTTTCTGATGAGAACACAGTGGGGGGGGGGGGGGGGGGGAATACTACTTTGAGAAATGGTCACAGACTTATCTAAGACTCACCTCCTCCTCTGTCTAAATAGTAATGTTTAATTCCTGGACTGGAACCAAAAATGCTATTACATTCATCACAGGCTGTAGGCAATTACCCATAAAAATATTTTTTGTAGCGGTCCTGCCATTCCTAGTGAATTAGAGATAAGTAATATTTCTCGAAGAGGCTAATAAAGTGATTATATTGAATGATGCCCCCGGGTGCTTTTCTACCATTAAAAGTTAAAACGGTTTTCAAATGGTTTAACAATGAATGGGAGTGTCTGGCCACCCACAGCACAGCCCCTACTGGAAGTATGGCTAATGAGATTACACTTACTTTAAGCCATACAAATTCATAGCTTCCGCGGCAGATGTGATAGGCCCAGAGCAGTGAGATGACACTCTCAGCCAATCACCACTGACTTCTGCTCAGGATAATACTACCTCATTAGACAGAGCAGCACAGAGGGGCAAGGGACTCATTTACCATGAAACTAAAAATGGTTTAATATTGAATGGTGAGATTATGCTTCAATAAAGAAGCTAGCACTTCAATGATAAAGTGATTACAGTACATCGAGTATCCTATACACTTTAAGAATGGATCACTGGGCTAGTTTTATTAACTAAATAATTAGTTACAGGACTTTAGCTAAGAATGTAATTTGGACAATGGCAAGTACCGTAATGTTCTAATAATTACGGATTAGAACAATAATAACCCAATACAGAGCTTTAGCACATAATTAATTTTTCCCATAAATCTACAATGGGGTAGGACAGTATAGACCGCCCTTGGTGAAATATGTTAAGTAAAATATGACAGTGGTTATGTGATTATTTAATAAGCCAGAGGTTTCAGATATTGCAGCTTCTTATATAGGTCAGTAATAGTTCCACACACAATATTTTCCCAAAGAATATCAATAAAAGGAAGGTGGCCTAAGAAAATTTAAAATAAACTTTCTTTAAAGAGACAACAAAAACGGCATAACCACTTCATCTAAATAAAGTTGTTTTTGTGCACTGACCGTCCTTTTTGTCGGACAAAGTTTATATTTCCATGGGTTTTCACTAAAGGGTGAAGTTTCAGGAATTCAATTAATATTTAAAATTAAATACTAAAGTAGAAGAAATTTCAAAAATAAATAAGTAAACCTTCCAGGCCAACTATGCTTTTAGTTTGGCCTTGGATGTGAATTTTGCCATGAATAACCATTTTTAAATGTTGTTATTATTATTGTTTATTGAGGTTTATTTGCATTTAAAACATTATTATATAACACAATATTTAGATCTGCTTCCATCACACATTCATGGAGCAGAGCTAAAGAAAATAGAAAACAAATAATTAATCCAAGTACATGTATACATACATACATACCCCCCACACACACACACAGCCACATGATTATATCGCTGTTTTGTTTAAAGAATGTTATTCCGGAAGCCTTGGGTGATTCATTCCAATCTTATTTGTTAATAAACGTTAACCACTTTTTTAATCCTTTTGTAGAAATACTACTGGAATTTAGAATAATCCCTTCTTCCATCTGTAGTTGGTATGTTATTTGATGTTTAACCCCTTAAGGACACACGACATGTATGACATGTCATGATTCCCTTTTATTCCAGAAGTTTGGTCCTTAAGGGGTTAATATGGGACCATTTGGGTATGTCTTGTTTTCTCCATTTTCTCGCTAAATACATTTTTGCTGCGATCAAGATATGTAAAAGTAAAAATGTAGTTCTTTTATTAATTTTAGGCCATGTGAGATGTAGGATATAGCATTCTAAATCCCAGTTTATCTGGGGGAGCTCTAGGATGAATAACCATTTTTTACTAAACCACACCTCAGGTGGCAGCAGGAGAGCCTGTGTGGAAGTGTCTCCTAACTTTAGTCCTTCATTTTATAAAAGTCTTGACATTCAGTAACATTACACACAGACTGATGCCACCTTAAA
This sequence comes from Pelobates fuscus, assembly GCF_036172605.1. Taxonomy (NCBI): domain Eukaryota; kingdom Metazoa; phylum Chordata; class Amphibia; order Anura; family Pelobatidae; genus Pelobates; species Pelobates fuscus. The sequence continues at coordinate 364,707,387 of NC_086317.1, forward strand.
GAGAAGGACTGGATCATTTTTCAATGAGAAGCATACATCTGGCAAGGGGCAGCAATTCCCACATGTGTCATAGGTTCCCAGTGCTTCAATATGTGAAGCACTGGATTGGATTGTAATCATTACAACTGATGATCCCAGAAGAGGAGAGGTGGAGTCTGTCCCAGGGCTAGATTACCTGTAAAAACAGTCTATTTTTATTTTATAAGAGGAAAACAATCTAAATAGAAAAAGTATACATTATTTTTTTCCTTAGAGCGTCCCTTAATATATATTTGAACACACAGCCAAGAGGAAGATATAATTAAATGCTATATCACTGTAAAAATTGTAATAGTTTCCATTTAATTAGGTCAAACATAACTTTAACAGCTACATTTTGCTACCTTGTAAAAGAAACATGGGTTCTCACACATGGTTGTAGCACCTAGAGACATTTTTATAGATGTGACAAGTGGTGATTCTGCAAGAGGTTATAGCTAGACAGACACATCACAGCTGATCATTCTGCCAGCAGTAGTGAAGCCCAGCTCATCTGTTCTCTATACCTGCCTGTTCCCTTGTTGGACAAGAATACTAAACACAGCAAGCTCCCAAGAACCATTAGTTCCCAAGCACCGTGTGCTAAATGACAGCAACAGACACATGTACCTTTCACTACAGGTTTTCAGTGCCTGTATATCTTATCTGTCTAATGTAATCTTGAGACTTTGCGATCAACAAGAGATCTTGCTGCGCATTTCAAGCAGGTAACATTCATGACCAACACTTTAATGACTTTACAGATAGATTACGGATTTGTAATATGAAAAGAAAATCAGTGGCAAGCATAAGCAGTACAATATTAAATGTGGAGCCTAAAACCTTTACCAACCTTCCAAATTACATCAGCACTTCATTTAATCCACTCAATAAAAAATAAAAAAATAAAGATGTTTAATACATGCAACACAAAATCTGCATGTTTTAAATAGAGGACGCATTGTTACCTTTGCAATGTAAAGGCCAATCATCAATCAGGATTACTCTAAGCACAATTACCACTTTAAAGTGGTCATAGTACCTGGAGTCTGTATGTGTGTTTCACAAGTGCATTTCATCATTAACTGCATGTTCACAGTTCAATAAAAATCATAAAAAAAAATGGTTGGCAATAATAATCATCATCAATAATGAAAATAAAACAATACTGGCTGTCACCCTGCTATATATAGGCAACTTCAAGCATATAATATATAAATATAGAGGGCGCTACAATATCTATATAAAATACAAATATTTATTAGAAACAAAGTATCATTAGCATGTACGGATTAAAACTCATGTGACAGATCAGGGAGAAAGCATGTAACCAAAGCATGCGCCAAAGTCCTAGTGAGTTTGAATGTAGCACGCTGGTACCAGGTATAGAAACACTTGGGATAGTAGCCTAGTTTGGTATACGCAATGGTCTAAGCCAGCAGCTCCCAAACTGTGTGCCGCGACGGGAACATAGTAGCGCTGCAAAATATTTTTCTGGTGCTATGATCATATGATCTCCCTCTCCGGCCTGCTAGCACTGTAATGCTGGCAGCCGGCAGGGGAGGGAGAGAGGACCCGGGAAACTCTAACTTGCAGCCCTGCCGGGCACTCCTCTTGCGAGCTCGGAGCATTGCCACGGTTACAACGGCAACGCTCTGAATCTCGCTAGACTGAACTCTAGCAGGTCCTGAGGCTGCTAGAGTTCACTCTTCCACCAGGGATTGCAGGAAATGTCCCCCCGCCCAGGCAAAGGAAAGCAGGGAACGTACCCCCTTACACACACACACACACACTACATCCTTCACAAACACAACGCACCCCCCATACACACCACTGCCCCTATCCTCTAGTAAAGCGCCTACCCCGGCAGACCCCAGGTAAGTTGTCAAACTGTTCTTAAACAGTTTGACTACTAACCGTGGGAGGGCACAACAGCACTCCTGGCACCATAACCACTACAGCACACTGTTATTGTGCCTGGATTGTTTCTTTAAATGATCTACAAGTGCCCCTCCCGAAATTAGGTTCTGGATCCACCCCTGACAAGGAAACATTTGACTTGGGCCTTGGAACAATCTTAAAACATTATGGGTGCCTTGAACCTAAAGAGTTTGGAAACTGCTGGTCTAAGCAATCTGGTCAAACTCCGTTTAATAATACTCTAGGTGAAAGTCTCAACTGTACCAACATGTTCGATTAGGAAAAAGAAGCTTTATGGCTATTACAACATTTCATAGAGAAAGGATATCTCCCTGAGGTTTTGGATAAGGCTTACTCAAAAGCAGGAGAATGAAAATAGAGCAAAATGCCTTTTGGGGGAAGGGGGGGCAGGGGAGGGGAGAAGAATAGCAGGCTAAAATCCGTGAAGCAGTTGAAATACGTCATACTGACACCCATGAATCTATATTTGAACTTGTTGCACACCACCCCCATAAGATCCAAGGCTATGGTCAAAGATTTAATATTAGCACCAGGGAGTATATTGGTCATAAAGGACCAATTTTTGGAGATTGACTTCAACTATTGTTTTGATGAGATTATTGCCATGATTTTAAATAGTGGCTTGTGCTCACACAGGATCCATGGTTGGAATTATAATAATACAGACACGGGCGTCAGGCATACACACAACCACCGGACCACCAAGGAGTGTAGTGTCCCCTTCCCTGACCACAGGTAGGGGGTTTAAAAAACCACGGGACGACCTTGGGAGTGTAATGCCTGGCAGGCAGGGAGGGGGAAAGAATATTGGTACCAGGTATCGGCCTGAAAGGTCAAATTATCGGACCTAAAAATCAATATCGGTCGAACCCTATCTGCTAGCCACAAGATTCACTGCAATAACACATTTGTGTTTATCTTTTGATTTGTACCGGTTGGCAACCGTATGTGTGGCACACCTCCAGGTCTTTAAAGTCCAGATATAGAGAGCACAGTTTATCAAGAAAAGACGTTATAGTTTTTTTTTTATTAATCTCTACTGTACTTCTGAGGGCAACTGTGTTTCATTGTCTTTGTATGTACACTAAACAGTAATAATAAAGTTGAATCTGAATGTCTGCAATAGTAACTAATTTCCAAGCATTGCACAACAGCAATCTCAAAGATATCTGGGTAATGGGAATAGAGTGGGTCCCACTAGAATGGGATGTTGTAAGGAGAAAAAAGGTTAACTGCAGAAACTAATTTGATTTTAAAGTGGGCTCTTTGTTACTGAATTATCTTAAAGGACCACTATAGTGCCAGGAAAACAAACTCGTTTTCCTAGCACTAAAGGGTCCTTAGGTCCCCCCACCTTCAGGGTCCCACTCATGCTGGGCTGAAGGGGGAGAAATCTCTCAGCGCTGGGGAAATCACCTCCCTCTTCCGACGTCAGCGCCAAATGCCATGCACGCATTCATTCAGTCCATAGGAAAGCATTACTCCATGCTTTCCTATGGACGTCAACGTCTTCTCACTGTGATTTTCAGTGAGAAACGTGGAAGAGCCTCTAGCGGCTGTCAGTGAGACAGCCACTAGGGGCTGGATTAAACCTAATGTAATCCAGTGAGAAACGCGGAAGCGCCTCTAGCGGCTGTCAGTGAGACAGCCACTAGAGGCTGGAGTAACCCTAATGTAAACATAGCAGTTTCTCTGAAGCTGCTCTGTTTACAGCTGCAGGGTTAACCCTAGATGGACCTGGCACCTAGACTACTTCATTGAGCTGAAGTGGTGTGGGTGCCTATAGTGGTCCTTTAACGATGAATTGGATTTTTATTTTTTATATAAAATATTTCCTACACAGCAATCACATAATGTAGTGTGCATCATTTAAGTTTTAAATAATATTGTATGTTTTGCTATGATAAATGTACTTTTGTCAACCCTGATCTAAATATCACATCCTCCCCCCCCCCACCCCCTTTTACATTTTCAGTGTGGAGACTGTGATGTGGAGGTTGCTCTAAGAATTAATTGGGATGCCTGATTTTTTTTAGGAATCCTGTTACTTTTAAGAATAAGTTGGGAATCCTTGTTTTTATCCCACCCTCTGACTTGGGCTGCATTACATGAACACTATATGGTCAGGAATACAAACATGTATTCCTGACCCTATAGTGTTGTAAACCACCATTTAGGTAGCTTGTCCCCCTTAAAAATAATAAAACATCCTTTTTTTCCAGCTCTGCGCAGGTGCTGACCCCGCCCCAACTCCATGGCTGAGATCAATCCAATGCTTTCCTATGACGCTAGCCAATCAGCAGCTTTTTAAAGAGATGCATTGAATCAATGCATCTCTATGGAGAAAGTTCAGCATCTGAGTGAATGGCACTGGAGTTGTCCCTAGGGAGCAATGTAAACACTGCCTTTTTTTCTGAAAAGGCAGTGTTTACATGAAAATGCTTGCAGGGACTGACTATACTCACCAGAACAACTACATTAAGCTGTAGTTGTTCTGGTGACTACAGTGTTCCTTTAAAAAGAACATGGCTGACTACTGTCTATCAGCATATCTTGACAAAGTCTCCAAGTGAAACAAAATGTTAAAATTTGGCTTCTACAAATCAGTATGATGTGGATCCCTTCCCTTTGTGTATTACAAATATACAGAGGCTAAGAGGACTCTGATGAGAGAGGGAGGAAGTGGAGATTCAATTTTCCCCTTGTAGGAAGAAACGCATGAAATATTTGCCAGTATGCAGTGTGCACCAACAACAGACATAACTTTTGCACAGAATTGACATAAGGCAGCTTGGTTTTACCTGCCTAAGTCACGTATGCCTTGGTTGTAACTAGCCCTCAGCACAAAATAGCAAATATCTACCAAAATGATCCCTTCTAAAAGTAGAAATGGCCATGGTACTTGGAGCATCCTGACAAGGAGAGAAGAGACAGTTTGTTCAGGGCAGCTTCCAGTGTCTCTTTCCTGCTGCTGCACAATGATGTCCTGTTTCTGTCATTAGTGGACTGGTCTAAAACTGAGATGAGTATGTACATGGTGGTGGGGGAGAGGTGTGCCCAATAATGCAATCTGACCAAGTTTATAGTAAATTAATCAACTTTTATTACACACTTTTAAAAGCTTTTCTTGCTTTAGTTAGGTTTGTATATTTGTTTAAAAGTGTATGCTTGCAGATCTAAAAAAAATAATAGTCGCCAAGTGATAGAAGTCCCTTTAAGTTAAAGTTTTCTCATCTAGTTTATGGTACTGAGACGCTTCAGTCTTCGTCAGCATGTCTGCTGATGTCTTCCACAAGTTCCTCCAATCAAATGCTTTTCATAGAAAAGGATTAGAGAGGAGATACACATGCATGGCATAACATCAATCTCATCCAATCAAATGATGCTTTGAGGAAGACACCCACTACAGATTTATTTAACCCTTCAATGTAAACATTGCTGTTTCTACAAAACAGAAATTATTTACAATGAAGGTTAAAATGGCAGGGCAACTGCTTCCAGACCACTTAATTGAGACGAAATAGTCTGCCTTCAGTAATCCTTTAATATGGAGTTGCACCCCCCTCCCCAGACATACCCATCCTTCTTTGCAGGGATAACAACCACTGCTTTTCTGAGGCTTTGCAAAGGATTTTGGATTGTATCTGTGAATATTTGTGCCTATTTAGTCAAACAAATTATACTTGGCGATTAACAGTTCATCCTAAAGGTTTTCAATACGTATGAGGTTAGGGCAATGTGCAGGCCACTCATGTTCCTCCCCAACATACAAAACTGTTGCAAACACCAAATTGTCTAAAAAGTCTTTGTATCCTGCTATATAAAGAAACTTCACAGGAACTAAAAGGCATAGACCTGAAAAAAATACCTTAGACCCCTATCCCTACTCAACAAAATTTACAGTAAGCACTATGAATTCCAATAGTGGTCTACTGTCACCTGCCACACCCAGATTATTCAGCTGGAGTTTGGCACTGCACATGTTAATATGAGGCTTATGTACAGGAAGAGGGTTGGGGCCAGATGCCTGGTTGGAAAAGGTGGTAAGTGCTTTTTGGTACCTTGGTATTTGGTCATTTAATATGTCTGCAAAACTTCAAACATTCAGTGTTTGTATGTGAAATGGATTGTGTGGTGTGTACTGCATAGAGTGGAGTATTGTATGGGAACTGAATAGTATATTTAAGATATGTCTGTAAGCTGCATGCTGTGTCTTTAGGAGTCTAAATTACATTCTGGGTGTTTCTGAGTTATTAACAAATGCTCTACTGAGTCACCAGTTGGACCTGTCCCATACTTCCCAACATTGTTTGTCCCAGAATTGGGATGTCGGTGGAAGGGCAGTAAAGGGATTGTGTCACTGGCTCTGTCCAAATGGGGCAGACCCGCCCGTGAGGAGGGCATGTCCGTCTACATTACTTGGTGCCTGGTGCAGGCTGATTGCCAATCATTTTAGCTGACCTCTTCTCCCCCGCCGACGTCAGCTCTCGAGTGGAGTCGAATGCAGAGGCACACGCACACATTCAAACCCGCCCACAGGAAAGCATTACTCAATGCTTTCCTACGGGGATCTTATTTGACACTTGACTCCTTGAGGTCATCCAGCGTCAGATAAGTGTGAATTACTCTGTGTAAATCGCAGAGACAACCACTAGAGGCTGGATTAACCCTGCAGTGTAAACATTAGTTTTCAACTGCAGGGTTAAAACTAGGGACACCTGGCACCCAGACCACTTCATTGAGCTGAAGTGGTCTGGTTGCTTATAGTGGTCCTAGGCGGTAAAAGCATTATAGAACATCTGGAGTTGCCAAAGATTGTTCTACACCTGTCCTAGAAATTATAACTCGCTAACAGAAAGCTAACCAATAAATCATGTGTTGAACAAAACAAATCTAATTATCAAAATACCAAAAAAATAACTAAACCTTAATTGATGAAATTCCCAGCAGCAGTGTTTAAACCCCAGCATGGCTAGGTACCACTTTCTTGCTGCTCCCCCGCATTATTAACATGTGTGTGTCCTGAGAACAATACTGGTGAGTCTGTCAAACCCTGTGTGCCATCAAGCACCCCATTCACACCTCTCCCGTCTCCCTCACTCTGCTGTATATCTATCCCACTGTCTGGGAACCCATGCCCAGTCTGTGCCTTGCTGGTGCCCCCGGTATACACATTGTCACACTTTTAATCACGTGCACAGAGTGAGCCAGGACACAGACAGTGAGCCCCCTGTTATCTTACCATCCCTCCTCCTCCGCCAAGGATAGACATGTGACATCTGCCATGGCCGTCCGTTCTGGAAAGCGACACCCACCGACCGCCCACGAGCTGCCCCCGCCGAGCCAATGGAACGTTTAATTAATGTTACTACTGGTGCCCGACTTCGGTGACACCTCATCGAGCCGCGCGCGTCCCCGGCTTATGACGCGTTGGTAAAACAATGGGCGACAAGGATATGGAGAGCCAACGGGCGCTCTGCCCTGACCGAGCAACAGGCCAATCAGCGCTCAGCGGTGACGAAGTGAGAGCGCGACGCCAGCCGCCGCATCCTGCAATGTGCTCGAAGCCGTCGCGGCCATTGCAAGTAAGGGCAGAGCGTCGGGCACGAGGCATGATGCAGTACAAGGGACTCACCTCATGTAAAAGATGGGTATCAGCTCCTCAGCAAAACAAGTGCCTACTGAGACACTGCACAGGAGCTACACCGAGATAAAGGTGTCACTTCAACGGGACAAGCTGAAAAGCGACAGAAATTCCAATACAATCACTGTAAAGACATAGGAAGATGTAGGGAGTACTTCAGATAGTTAAAGGGACACACTAGTACCATAGTCACTTGTGCTCATTGAAATGGTTATGGTGCCTGGTGTCCCCTGGTTTAGTCATTGCTCAGCCCCTCTTTGCCACTTGGGCTCATGTTTGAGTAGCAGTGGGTGGGTGTGATAGGCTGCAATTAGCCCTTTTTTTACTTTAAAATCTGAAAGACCGAATTAGGCAAAAATGGGCAGATCTGGAGAAATTTTCCAATCCAGGTACACTCACAGCAAGGCTGTATGAGTCTAGATTTTACCATTAAGATTTGTACTTGCTACAATTCAGAGTTTAGAGAATGAACTCCTCCTTCTCATGTAGGAACCAATGTTTGGCACAGTGTGGCAAATGGAAAGCTTTCACTGCTTTTTCTCACCCTGTTCTCAGTCAGTATATAGCTGTGGATATCCTTTCCTAAGGAATGGTTTTATGGGATGTTCCATAGACACCCACATAAACACGCATTCGTGCAAGAGTAGCGACCAGGGGAGGGCTGGCAGCCTTAGGCCTGGGGGGCAAAACCAGTCAAGTGGCCCATTGCGCCACCAAATCAGTTCACCATCCATGCCCACCTTTTCCTGATTTTATAACGGATATTGATGTTATGCTAATCCGTAGCTCTTTGCCATACCCGCTCCTTCATGGCTCTGACTTTCAATGTTGTCAGAGCACAGGCTGAGAATCTCTGAGCCTGTGCTCTGACTCACTAACTGAGCGCCGGAACCACGAGGGAGAGGATATGATCTGACTGCACCTACTGCTGGTGCGCACCAGTGGACCACCAGCGAATCGTTTAAATTAAATATGCTGGTGTACCCAACTTGTGAGCTGTGTTGGCCGCCGGGTGCCTCTGTTGTCATGGCACCCTGCGTGACTGCACAGCTTGCCCACCCCAACGGCTGGCCCTGCTGACACACACTGATGTTACTACTTAGACATCCCTCAATATTAATACAGACATCAGAGTAAACACCAATAAACTGTGGAAACAGAGCTGATCCCCCCAAATTTATAAAGGTTTGCTTAGAGGATTTATTCAAGATTAAATCATGCCTCCTCCTCTCTCCCCCATGCGCTGCTCTGTAGGCTGGGAGGAAGTGAAGAGTAATCACAGTCTCCCAGCACAATGCCACCTGTGGCTGCATGGGGAACAGCTGTTTAATGTAATGCTTGCAGGACGGCTAGCTGCCGCAGAACCTCTTTGTTTCCGTCTCTGCAAAGGGCTCCAGGCACTGCTTGTTGTGAGTGTGAGCCACTGTAAATTAGGGGCAGAGGGCACTTGCACTGCGGTCAAGACGGGTCTGGGCAGAAGGAAAGTACAGTGCAATCAGTGCACTCCCCTCCTGTGGGTCACCAGTACACTGGTGCACCTGCCCAGGATCAGAGCCGGTGCAAGGATTTTTGCCGCCCTAGACAAAATATAAATTTGCCGCCCCCCCCATGTGACATCACAATGCCCCACCCATATGATCTGCCATATGAACTAACGCCAGTGCTGCACACAGTGTGTGTTTACATTAAAAAGCCTGCAGGGACCAGCTATAGACACCAGAACCACTTCATTAAGCTATAGTGTCCCTTTAATGTGAGGTAAATTATAGATTAGTGTCACTAATAATATACTAGATTGCCTACTTACAATTAGATGAGGATGATGATGGGCTGCAGTTTGGCTCCACTGGTCTGGTGTAGAACAGGATCTCTGGAGGCTGTTTGCAACTGTGGTCACAAAATTCAATGTTCTGGGAGAATTGGAAGCAGCTCCATTTTTGGGGGCCTCTTACACAGCTCAAGGTCTGGGCCCCAGTGCCTGACGGTGAGTATGCCCATAAGGCCCACTCATAAGTCCACTTATATGTTCCACCCACCCATGAGTTCGCTCACAGGGAGTGGAGTGTGTAGGGGATGTGTTATGTGTTATTGTAGAGGATCTAATATGTGTGCTTATGGTATGTAGTGTATAGGGATACCAGTTTGTGCAGGTGATGCAGTGTGTATTTGTGTATAAGGGATGTATTATGTGTTTCTGGTTGTGTGTAAGGGATGCATTGTGTGAATCTGTGTTTGTATGCATAAGGGATGCAATGTGTGTGTTTGTATGTGTGTGCATTGAGTGTAAGAGATGCATTGTGTTTCTGTGTGTATGTAAGAAAAACAGTGTGTGTGTTTGCATGTGTGTGTAAGGGTTTGCATTGTATGTTTCTGTGTATGTGTGCAAATGATGCATTGTCTTTGTGTGTAAGGGTTGCATTGTGTGTGTGTGTGTGTGTGTGTGTAATGGATGCATTGTGTGTTTCTCTGTGTGTAAGGGAAGCATGTTGTGTTTCTGTGTATGTATAGGGATGCATTGTGTGTTTCTGTGTATGTATAGGGATGCATTGTGTGTGTGTGTGTGTGTGTGTGTGTGCGTAGTGTGAAAGAGCTCCCTGTCTTGCCCCCTGTCCTATAGAGCTGTCCCTTCTGTCCCTTAGAGCTCTCCCCTGCCCCTTAGTGGTTTCTCCTCTCCCCCACCCTCCCCTAGCGGTCTCTTCTCACACTCACCCACCCTCCCTGTGCTCTTCTCATCCCCCCTCCACCCTCCCTGTGTTCTTCTCACTCCTCCCTCTGTGTGTTCTCCTCACCCCCCCTGTGTTCTTCTTACCCCCCTCCTCCCTGTGTTCTTCTTACTTCCCCCCTTGTTCTTCTTACTCCACCCCCTTGTTCTTCTTACTCCCCCCTTGTTCTTCTTATTACTCCCCCCTTCTTCTTACTCCCCCCTTCTCCTTCTTCTTACTCCCCCTTCTTCTTCTTCTTACTCCCCCCTTCTTCTTCTTAACCCTCCTACTTCTTCTTACTCCCCTTCTTCTTATCCCTTCTTCTTCTTAACCCCTTCTTCTAATTACTTCCCACTCTTGTTCTTCTTACTCCCCACTCTTTTTCTTACTCCCCCTTCTTCTTCTTACCCCCTCTTTTTCTTTTCTCCCCTCCTTCTTACACTCACCCCTCCCCTCTTTTTACTCCCCCTCCTCTTACTCCGCCCCTCCCCTTACTCCGCCCCTCCCCTTACTACCCCCCTCCCCTCTTACTCCCCCCTCTTATTATCCCCCCCCTTTTCTTACTCCCCCCTTCTTCTTACTCTCCCCCCTCGCCTCTTCTTACTCCCCCCATCTTCTTACTCCCCCCTCCCCTCTTACTCCCCCCTCTTCTTACTCCCCTCTCCCCTCTTCCTACTCCCCCCCTTCCCTCTTCTTACTCTCCCCCCTCCCCTCTTCTTACTCCCCCTTCCCTCCCCTCCTCTTACCTCTCCCCCCTCCCCTTACTCCCCCCCTCCCCTCCCCTTACTCCCCCTCCTCTTACTCTCCCCCTCCCTTCCTCTTACTCCCCCCTCCCTTCTTCTTACTCCCCCCCTCCCCTCCCCTTACTCTCCCCCTCCCCTCTTCTTACTCCCCCCCTCCCCTCCCCTCCCCTCTTCTTACTCTCCCCCCTCCCCTCCCCTTACTCCCCCCTCCCCTCTTCTTACTCCCCCCTCCCCTCTTCTTACTCCCCCCCTCCCCTCTTCTTACTCCTTCCCCACTCCCCTCTTCTTACTTCCACCCCCCCTCCCCTCTTCTTACTTCCACCCCCCCTCCTCTTCTTACTTCCACCCCCACGCTCCCCTCTTCTTACTTCCACCCCCACCCTCCCCTCTTCTTACTTCCACCCCCACCCTCCCCTCTTCTTACTTCCACCCCCCCTCCCCTCTTCTTACTTCCACCCCCTCCCCTCTTCTTACTTCCACCCCCCCTCCTCTTCTTACTTCCACCCCCACCCTCCCCTCTTCTTACTTCCACCCCCACCCTCCCCTCTTCTTACTTCCACCCCCTCCCCTCTTCTTACTTCCACCCCCTCCCCTCTTCTTACTTCCACCCCCCCTCCTCTTCTTACTTCCACCCCCACCCTCCCCTTCTTACTTCCACCCCCACCCTCCCCTCTTCTTACTTCCACCCCCACCCTCCCCTCTTCTTACTTCCACCCCCACCCTCCCCTCTTCTTACTTCCACCCCCACCCTCCCCTCTTCTTACTTCCACCCACCCCTCCCCTCTTCTTACTTCCACCCCCCCCTCCCCTCTTCTTACTTCCACCCCCCCTCCCTCTTCTTACTTCCCCCCTCCCCTCTTCTTACTTCCCCCCTCCCTCTTCTTACTTCCCCCCTCCCTCTTCTTACTTCCCCCCCTCCCTCCCCTCTTCTTACTTCCCCCCCTCCCTCCCCTCTTCTTACTTCCCCCCCTCCCTCCCCTCTTCTTACTTCCCCCCCTCCCCCCCCTCTTCTTACTTCCCCCCCTCCCCCCCCTCTTCTTACTTCCCCCCTCCCCTCTTCTTCTTACCCCCTCCCCTGTAGCGTGGCCGAGCTGCTCTCCGGTCCCGGCCGGAGTGATGGGAAAGTGCACGCTCAGTGTGCACTTCCTGTCAGTCCGGCCGGTTACAGGAAACAGAAACTCCGCGCGGAACAGGAGTTTCCGTTTCCTGTAACCGGCCGGACTGAAAGGAAGGTGCACACTGAGCGTGCACTTTCCCATCACTCCGGCCGGGACCGGAGAGCAGCTCGGCCACGCTACAGGGGAGGGGAGGGGAGAATCTGTTCTGCAGCCGCCTGAGCGCTCTTTACAGAGCGCTCAGGCGGCTGCAGCATTTAAAGGGCCGGCCCGCCGCGGCCGATCTTAATGGGATTTAGGGCGGCCTGGGGGGCAATTGCCTCCCTGCCCCCCGGCCCAGCCCGCCCCTGGTAGCGACATCAGTTCTTAAAAGATGACATTGCCAGGAGCTGACGATCTGGATAAGGAAGAAGCGCAGTCAAGGACTGTGAGGTTCATATAAGTGCTACTTTCTCCTCTCCTCCCAGGTGCCACATTGCAAGCAGATATGTTGACAAAGGGAGGGGGAGAATAACTTGGGAGGTGTTTGTAAAAATTGTTCCAAGTTTGGCAGAGCATGAACACAATTTTAAGACCTGTTCTGCCGTGCAGGATTTTTTCTTGTGAAGCCACGTCTGCAACTTAAAAGGACACTATAAGCACCTAGATCTCTTCATGTCATTGAATTGGTCTGGGTGCAATGTCCCTGTGTACATTGCAAGGTTAAGCTTTTCTCTAGTGGCTGTTTACCAGACAGACATTAAAGGTGCTTCCTGGACTTACATGGACAACACTGGATGTCCTCACTTTGCATGAGGACCTCCAGCGTCTTCTAAATCCCCATAGGAAAGTATTGATTCATTGCTTACCTATGGGGGAAGACTAAGCAATTGTGCAATGTGCTTAGCAAATACAGTGGGACCTCGGTTTACGAATTTAATGTGTTCTCTGGGATGTTTCTTATTGCGTAAAATTTGTAAACTGAAACGCAGTTTCCTATAGGAATGCATTAAAAAACAATTAATCCGTTCTGGGGGTCAGAAAAAAGTCAGGATGAGCTGGCATGGAAACCAACCCACAATGCAGATCACACAATAAAAGGCATGCAAACGGAGAAGCTCAGCTCACTACCTTTCCACAGCTTGAGAAATGCACCAAAAGCCCCAAAACAACTGGAAACTATTTCCAGAATGGCTCCAAAACTCGATGCAAAAGCTGCTCCAACACTTCCACACTCAACGTCATGTGCTACCCACAGGCTCCAGCATGCACGGGGCGGTGCTATAAACCTCCCAGGTGGAATGCATCCTGGGGAAACTTGCTTTGTATTCAGAAACAAATGTGTAAACCGAGGCATTATTTTCAACGGATTTTCATTTGTAAACCGAAAATTATGTTAACTGAGGTAAATAAAATAGTTTAGTACTTTTCTAAATTACTTTTTCATACATAACAACATGGTTATCAGTAAATAGTAAAATCATTGAATATTTCCAGATAGGCTCTGCCACACTGGCCACACCACCAGCAACACCTCTAAAATTAAAATGTCTCTGTTTAACTATTCAAAACAGTGAGGGGCATATATATTCCATGTGTAGACTCCTTGAGCTCCTAAAAGGGACACTGTAAAAACCATAAACAATCTCAAAGTCGTTATGGTGCCTGGAGTCCACTATTGCCATCCTGCTGTTATATGCTAATCTTGATCAGTTTGACACTGGATAGTCCCTCGGTGCCCTTGGCTTTGACCAGTGGTTATGGAGGCTTTTCCACATTAGCTATGCCAACTCAAAACATGTATGGCCTACTTTGATAGGCTGAAAACATTCACCTGTCAGAACAAGGTTGTATGTTCCCTGGAACACTCATTGCATGTTAAACTATTCAAAAACATTTTATTATAGCCAAAGGGACAGAGATTGGGGATGCCAGGTAGGATAAACACTTTAATGAGTAACATCCACTTGATGGCATACTATAAGTACCCAGAACACATCATTTCAGTAAAGTGACGTGAGCAGTGCTCCTGGTGTTTTGGTGCTGCAATGTAAAACGTTGTTTTATAGGGATAAACACACCTCTAGTGGCTTTCTCCCTGATAGAGACTAGATGGTACTTCCACACCCACAAGTAAATCAGCCTCTGTTCTTTGATATGTCCTCATGCTTTGCTATTTGGCATTGGGTCAGGTGCTTCATTTGGCACCCCTCTACCATTGAGATGGTACTTAAAGCTGCACTGTTATTTTGCAGGGTTGTTTTTCATGAATACCTTTTAGCCCATCTATTTACTTTAATTATTCTTATTTTTTAATTCACTTTTTTATTTTTAATTAAAAGTAGGGACTACGTTTTTACATACAGGATGGTCTTTGGCACTGGACAGTGCTTGAAGGATACCGTGTGCACTGTAACAGCTTCATCTCATTGAAGTGTTTTTAGTCCCATGGTGCCATCTTTGTATTCAATGTTACGCTATTTGTATTGCTTTAAAGGACCACTATAGGCACCCAGACCACTTCAGTTTAATGAAGTGGTCTGGGTGCCAGGTCTCTCTAGGATTAACCCTTTTTTCTATAAACATAGCAGTTTCAGAGAAACTGCTATGTTTAGATTTGGGTTAATCCAGCCTCTAGTGGCTGTCTCACTGACAGCCGCTAGAGGAGCTTGCGTGCTTCTCACTGTGAAAATCACAGTGAGAAGACACCAGCGTCCATAGGAAAGCATTGTAAATGCTTTCCTATAAGACTGGCTGAATGCGCGCGCGGCTCTTGCCACGCATTCAGCCGAGGAGGAGGAGAGCTCGCAGCCCGGCGCTGGAGAAAGAGGTAAGTTTAACCCCTTCCTCTCCATCCAGCCCGGCGGACGAGTATGTTTTCCTGGCACTATAGTGGTCCTTTAAAGCTAAGTTAGAGGCCCCAGCCCATTCCTTGTACCTTCTGTGCCGATTAGGCTAATGTGGAAAGATTAGCCTAGACTGCAATGGGCGGCTGTTATTAGCTGACAACTTTCAGCTTCTCACATAACGCATTGCTGGTATGAATTACTATAACTAAAAGGAAGTGTGTAATCACTGCTTAAAAAATACACCTTTCTGTCTCATTAGAGATATCTTTGCCAGAAGCTCAAGGAAGCAAGGTAAAGGGTCAGAGTAGGGGGGGGGTCTGCCTTGACCCTAGGGGGGGGGGTCTGCCTTGACCCTCCAGTGGCCATTGGAGTAACTAAATGACCTCCATTTGTTTAAAAATACATAGGGATAGAGAGAGCACAGGCAACTTTTATTTTCTTTGGTTTTTACTATATGTATTGGAGCTGATGTGTACTGTGGTCGTTGCTGCCGCCCAGGAGTGATGGGAGTGACCGCAGGACTTTTCTTTTTGTAATCACTGCATTAGCCACACCTTTGCCAGGGTCCCTTAGTGTTAAACTGCTCTTAAAATGGGTAAATCCTGAATCGGTGGACTGTGCCAGAAGGCTCTAGACCAGCCATGTCAAACTCACGGCCCACAACTAATATTTATGCGGCCCGTGGCGAGGAAGCGCTGAGTGTAAGCTCTCCCTGTTCAGCTCCCCGCAGTGATGCCGGTAGCCGGAATATGACGTCACTCCAGGTCCCGGCATCTCTGTGGCGCGTGAGGGAGCTGAGCAGGGAGAGCTTACACTCAGGTCTCCCTCACTACCTGTCCGCCCCCCTGCCTGCCCAGCAGCCCCAACTAGACCCCAGGTAAGAAACCAACCCAGTCTGTGTGTATTATAGGTGTATGGCTGGCTGCATATATTGATACCGGAGAAACTGACGGAAGCCAAGCACAGAGAAGTGGACACAGGTTTCTTCAGGAAGAAAGAGATTCTTTATTCGATTCACCGACCGGGACTCAGAGGGACTAATGTCACCAAAATACAACAAGATCTGAGCCCAGAACTGACTGTGTAAATGCATGATATAGACATATAGCTCCTCCTATAGTTAACTCTACCCACATATACTCTTTACCCAATCAGCTGAACAAAGCCTAACTTCCCTTACCTGTTAGACCACATGGCTCACCCAGAACAATGGAGGAGGGGAAGTGTTTTCAGTTTCTGCATTCCTGCACTTGCTCAGTACAGTGTTGATTGTATATTAGCTACGTGTAACTGACTAACTGATACACCAACATTTACACATATGCCACGTGGAAATCTCGGCCTACTAAATTTAATTTCTACCGAGCTTCCACCACATTCCCCCCTTTGATGCTTCTGATATTTCACAATTCCAGATGCATCACTTAACCATAGTTTGCTTACACCTCAAGTTGCCATGAATCAGAACAGACCTCGTAAGCATCTTAGCATGATTACAAATTCCTTCAGTACTCCTCATCCTGAATATATTCTCTCTGGGCTAAGGGTTCATACTTGCAAACAGCCATTACATGCACAGCTGTTTTCCTTTCTGTCGTGCTCTCTATGACACTCTGTATGGACCTAATTACCAATGGAACCAAACATGGTAGAAAGAGACACAACACTATAATCAACATGACTCCTCCTACCAATGTCTTGATCCCTCCAAGCTGCTCGTACTTACTTCCAAACCAACTACTAGAATTGTACTAAAGGATGCTAGCTTCTTTTTATGATTCACATCATAAACTTTAACTCTCAAGGTCTCTCCTGTTTCAATTGGCAACAAGAAGAAGGATGGTTTGAGCATACCTAATACACATGCCCCTTCCCAGTCCTGTGGTAACTCCGAATAGGCTTTCTTACCACAGATCCAGTACAAATTTGCTGGGGCTTTCCAACTAGATGTAGCAGATAGGTCAAACCACACATCCTTTAAATTGGTATAAATTGCAAACGGATCAGGTGGTTCTGAGACATTTGAAGCTGACCACCAAGTTGTATCTTTTGTACTATTATTATAAGCTTTTTGCCCTAGACAAGTCAATTCTCCTACAGATGTATTAAACATTATTCCTTTCCTTGCTATGCAAACATAACCTATAATGGAGGTCTTTAATCGCTACTCAGATTTACCTCTAACACTCACTTGATAATCAGTTTGAGAAGATATTAACTGTTCAACTGTCTCAGACCCGGAATACATTACCTCCTTTGCTTCCCGTGGCCATTGGTCTCCCATGTTAGTACCTCCACACACATAGCAGTTAGTTACATTAAGACTACCAGCAATGCTTTCGGCTAGATCTATAAATAAGTTTTTCGCATTATGGGGGATCTTATTTTCCACACTCATCTCCTCATAGAAGGAATGAAAGACCTGATGAGTCTGGGTTGCTACAGTATCGGTCTCTATTCATATAAATAATATTGTCCCAGGATCCAAACCTGTTCCATATATCTGGAACCCAAATAAGTCCCAAACCTATCTATGAATCGTTCTGGGTCATTGATAAGTATATGGACTGGGTTACACTCCCTAGACTTACAATATGGCTTGGTAGGCAACTTAGTGACGATCATATCCTTATCTACTGTCTGTCCCCAGGTTGCCCACCCTACACAGGACCAATACGGACAATAATTATATCTTTATTTGGGCACTTTGGATCCATATATTTGTACTTACTACTGGGGCAAATATATTTATCATTAGACCCATACGTTCTTTCCCATTTAAGATCACCACATCGGTTTCCTACCACCTGATATCGCCTTACATGCATCAAATAGCAGAACACCTGAAGAATGTACGGTTTCTAGTATGGTCTTATTTATCAGGGTCCCCTGTGAGTCTCCATTCCAAATAGTCAACCAAATTGTACGGGGTTGATACTCTGGACTAAAACACCTAGGTTCTCCTGCTCTTAGATGGCATACACTATAATCTATACTCAAGTATCTACACTTAGATACATGTCCTTTACACTCATATTGTGAATGCCAAATAAGGGTCTGGGAAATATGATTGCCTGTTTTCGTAGTCTTAATGCAAACCTCACAGCCTGGTGTGTCGGTACCTCTACCTTCCTGAATAATTAAAAAACACAAATATACACATTATCAAACACATCACTCCTGACATCTTTGTCCTGACTCTTCGACTGTGCGATGGCACCTCAGCTTCCAGGATGTGAGGGCTGCAGGGAATGGAGTCCTTCCTGATCCTCACTTTTTTCACAGAGGTTTTTCCTCTGGCTTAACGTTGGTAGGTGGTCAGGCTTTATTGTGGCCGTCAAAACACCTACTTGTAGATCTTTGTTGATGTTCCCTTTTAACAATATTCTCTTCGCACAAACCACTTTTAATCCAACTGGGTCACACGCTTCAACCGGATATTGCAAGGATTCTCTGTATCTATGGTAGCTTGTCAGGAATCTGCCGCTGGTTTTTACCCTAGAGTGATGAATCCACGGAGTCACTTCTACAACCTTTACAACTGTTGGGATAGATAAAAGAACAACATAGGGACCTCTCCACTTGGAACCTAATGGAACAGTGTTCCATTCTTTTATCCACACTTGATCCCCTGGATGGTAAGAATGAACAGGTGGATAAATATTCACAGGTAATCTATCTTGTACACATTTCCTCCATAGTTTTACCCAACTCTACAACCTGCTGCTGGGTAATTCCTTCTCCCAACTGACTCAAATCCCCCCTTAAATTACCAAGTATGGAAGGTAGATGCCCATACATAATTTTTCAGCAGTACCCCAGAAACAAAAGAAAGCATCTTTGAGGTCTAGGAAGGTATAGTAGGTTGCCCCACCTGGTATTAAAGCAATCAGATTATATGGGATGGGTACCACTGGGTGTATATTGACTACTGCATTATTAACTGCTTTTAGATCTTGTACAGGATGATACTCATCTGATCCCAGCTTCTGAACAGGTAATAATGGAGTGTTCCAAGGGGAGGTACAGAATTTTAGGATGTCATACTTTACACACTTATCCACATAGGTTTGTATATTTTTTTTAGCCCTCTATAATATATGGTACTAACTAAGGCTAACAGGATACGCTCCAAGCTTTAATTCAATGTGTATTGGTGGAATATTGCAAGCAAGTCCTGGAGGATTATTCTCTGTCCATATTCTTGAAATGTCAAATAAGGATTCATCACTCTTAGGGTCTGTATTTGTTATTATAGAGTAGAAGTGCCATTCTTCTTCCCTTTGCACCGATACTGATATTATGCCTGGTGATCTATTAAACTTCGGAGACGTTGATCCGTTGGGTTTAAAAGTTATCTGGGCTTGAAGCTTTGATAATAGATCTCGTCCTAGAATCTGAACTGGACACTCCAGCATATATAGGAACTGGTGCTTAACAAAATGGCCTCCTAGAATACAAATATGACTCCTGAGAATTGGTCTAGCAGCGCTTTTCCCAGTAGCTCCTATCATAGTTATAGTCTTCCTGAAGGAGGAGCAACTAGGTTAGTTACCACAGAGTACTCAGCACCAGTGTCAATCATGAAAGAGCTCCTCTTTCCCTCTATTGATACATCGACCATAGGCTGCACTCGGCTAAAGGGGGATGGAGCCCAGTCGGTATCAAAAGTCTTCCATGACAGTGTCAGCCAGAACGACAAACTCTCTATCTTCTCTATCCCTTAATCTCTGGGTAGGGGGATAGTATCTACTTCCCTGAACACCTCCTCTGTTACTACTGTCATTCCCTCCAAGACTTTCTCTATAGCCACCTCTGTAACCATCTCGTAACCTTCTCTCTTGTCTTATCTATAACTTGCTTTATATTCCCTCTGTGGGCAGTCACTTTTCCAATATCCTTCCTCTCTACAATACGTACAGTGATTCCTACTTCCTCCCTTACTCAGCCTATTCTCAACTCCTATATTCACCTCCCTTCCCTGTCTCTCTACACTTATGATAGCTACAGCTAGCATATCTGCCTTCATCCTCATTTTACGTTCTTCCTCCTGCTTTGTTTCAATCTCCCTGTTCATATACACCTGACTTGTAATTTCCATTAACTGTGATATGGACATTCCTACAAATCCCTTTAACTTTAACAATTTTCTTTTGAAATCACCTTGGGTCTGGCTGACAAATGTTGAGTTGTTCATTCGAGAGTTCTCAGGGGCCACTGGATTAAAAGGAGTATATAATCTATATGACTCCAGCAATCTCTCATAGAAAGCACTAGGTGACTCGTCGGCTTTCATAAAGAAATTATGGGTCTTCCAATTAAACAGATCAGTCATGGTAAAAGGGACATAAACAAATACAGGGTCTGCCAACTGTAATTGACCATTAATATCAATGTGTGGTGGACCAGGGGTAAGCTGCAGGGGCATTTGTAAATTTCAAAGTTGGAGGGCACTGGTCATTTGTCAGGTTAGGGTGGGACTTAGATAGGGTTGTTTAGTCATAGGTTCCGGTCGGGGAGTGGTGAGGTAGGTGGAAATGGATAAATTAATTTTACTGGTCAGTAACTCGGTTAACAAAATGTTTCGGACAGGGCTAGGAGGAGCCTGACCAGTAACCAAAAATGGTAAAAGTGTATTCCAGCGTCCTATACCATTGACCATTTCATCCAGTTGTATACATACAGGCTAGGTGTGGGATAGTATTGTAGCATAAGGCACTCCCTGGATTATATGGCAATAGTTAACTCTATATCAAAGCAAGGTGTACATATAGTGAGAAGCAATTCACGAATGTTCAGCTATACCCCATATCTTTGTATAGTAACAACAGGCTGATGCAAGCTAGGCTGTCATGTTTACAGGGAGTGCAGAATTATTAGGCAAATGAGTATTTTGACCACATCATCCTCTTTATGCATGTTGTCTTACTCCAAGCTGTATAGGCTCGAAAGCCTACTACCAATTAAGCATATTAGGTGATGTGCATCTCTGTATTGAGAAGGGGTGTGGTCTAATGACATCAACACCCTATATCAGGTGTGCATAATTATTAGGCAACTTCCTTTCCTTTGGCAAAATGGGTCAAAAGAAGGACTTGACAGGCTCAGAAAAGTCAAAAATAGTGAGATATCTTGCAGAGGGATGCAGCACTCTTAAAATTGCAAAGCTTCTGAAGCGTGATCATCGAACAATCAAGCGTTTCATTCAAAATAGTCAACAGGGTCGCAAGAAGCGTGTGGAAAAACCAAGGCGCAAAATAACTGCCAATGAACTGAGAAAAGTCAAGCGTGCAGCTGCCAAGATGCCACTTGCCACCAGTTTGGCCATATTTCAGAGCTGCAACATCACTGGAGTGCCCAAAAGCACAAGGTGTGCAATACTCAGAGACATGGCCAAGGTAAGAAAGGCTGAAAGACGACCACCACTGAACAAGACACACAAGCTGAAACGTCAAGACTGGGCCAAGAAATATCTCAAGACTGATTTTTCTTTTTTATGGACTGATTAAATGAGAGTGAGTCTTGATGGGCCAGATGGATGGGCCCGTGGCTGGATTGGTAAAGGGCAGAGAGCTCCAGTCCGACTCAGACGCCAGCAAGGTGGAGGTGGAGTACTGGTTTGGGCTGGTATCATCAAAGATGAGCTTGTGGGGCCTTTTCGGGTTGAGGATGGAGTCAAGCTCAACTCCCAGTCCTACTGACAGGTTCTGGAAGACACCTTCTTCAAGCAGTGGTACAGGAAGAAGTCTGCATCCTTCAAGAAAAACATGATTTTCATGCAGGACAATGCTCCATCACACGCGTCCAAGTACTCCACAGCGTGGCTGGCAAGAAAGACAAAAGAAGGAAGGTATGTAGATGAGGATAAAGGTCTAGCTGACTGCCTCAATGAATATTTTTGTTCAGTATTTACAGCTGAAAATGAAGGAAAGGGACCTCTGTTAAAAAAAAGGATAAATGAGTCATTTATTACACGTGAGTTTACAGAGGAAGAGGTTCTATTTCAACTGTCAAAAGTAAAGACAAATAAGTCAATGGGACCTGATGGAATACACCCAAAGCTATTAAAAGAGCTTAGTGGTGTACTAGCAAAACCATTAACAGATTTATTTAACCAATCATTGTTAACAGGAGTAGTCCCAGAAGATTGGAAGTTAGCGAATGTTGTGCCCATTCACAAGAAAGGTAATAGGGAGGAGTCGGGCAACTATAGGCCAGTAAGCCTTACTTCAGTAGTGGGGAAAGTGATGGAAACCATGTTAAAGGATAGGATTGTTGAACATCTAAAAACACATGGATTTCAAGATCAGAGACAACATGGGTTTACTTCAGGGAGATCATGCCAAACTAATCTTATTGACTTTTTTGATTGGGTAACTAAAATTATAGATCAGGGTGGTGCAGTAGACATTGCTTACCTAGATTTCAGTAAGGCTTTTGACACTGTTGCACATAGAAGGCTTATCAATAAACTACAATCTTTGAGTTTGGATTCCAATATTGTTGAATGGGTAAGGCAGTGGCTGAGTGACAGGCAACAGAGGGTTGTAGTCAATGGAGTATATTCGAAGCTTGGGCTTGTCACCAGTGGGGTACCTCAGGGATCTGTACTTGGACCCATCCTCTTTAATATTTTTATTAGTGATATTGCAGAAGGTCTTGATGGTAAGGTGTGTCTTTTTGCGGATGATACTAAGATATGTAACAGGGTTGATGTTCCAGGAGGGATAAGCCAAATGGCAAATGATTTAGGTAAACTAGAAAAATGGTCAGAGTTGTGGCAACTGACATTTAATGTGGATAAGTGCAAGATAATGCATCTTGGACGTAAAAACCCAAGGGCAGAGTACAGAATATTTGATAGAGTCCTAACCTCAACATCTGAGGAAAGGGATTTAGGGGTGATTATTTCTGAGGACTTAAAGGTAGGCAGACAATGTAATAGAGCAGCAGGAAATGCTAGCAGAATGCTTGGTTGTATAGGGAGAGGTATTAGCAGTAGAAAGAGGGAAGTGCTCATGCCATTGTACAGAACACTGGTGAGACCTCACTTGGAGTACTGTACACAGTACTGGAGACCATATCTTCAGAAGGATATTGATACCTTAGAGAGAGTTCAAAGAAGGGCTACTAAACTGGTTCATGGATTGCAGGATAAAACTTACCAGGAAAGGTTAAAGGATCTTAACATGTATAGCTTGGTGGAAAGACGAGACAGGGGGGATATGATAGAAACATTTAAATACATAAAGGGAATCAACACAGTAAAGGAGGAGACTATATTTAAAAGAAGAAAAACTACCACAACCAGAGGACATAGTCTAAAATTAGAAGGACAAAGGTTTAAAAATAATATCAGGAAGTATTACTTTACGGAGAGGGTAGTGGATGCATGGAATAGCCTTCCAGCTGAAGTGGTAGAGGTTAACACAGTAAAGGAGTTTAAGCATGCGTGGGATAGGCATAAGGCTATCCTAACTATAAGATAATGCCAGGGACTAATGAAAGTATTTAGAAAACTGGGCAGACTAGATGGGCCGAATGGTTCTTATCTGCCGTCACATTCTATGTTTCTATGTTTCTATGTAAAAGAAGAAAATCTAATGACATGGCCTCCTTGTTCACCTGATCTGAACCCCATTGAGAACCTGTGGTCCATCATCAAATGTGAGATTTACAAGGAGGGAAAACAGTACACCTCTCTGAACAGTGTCTGGGAGGCTGTGGTTGCTTCTGCACGCAATGTTGATGGTGAACAGATCAAAACACTGACAGAATCCATGGATGGCAGGCTTTTGAGTGTCCTTGCAAAGAAAGGTGGCTATATTGGTCACTGATTTGTTTTTGTTTTGTTTTTGAATGTCAGAAATGTATATTTGTGAATGTTGAGATGTTATATTGGTTTCACTGGTAAAAATAAATAATTGAAATTGGTATATATTTGTTTTTTGTTAAGTTGCCTAATAATTATGCACAGTAATAGTCACCTGCACACACAGATATCCCCCTAAAATAGCTAAAACTAAAAACAAACTAAAAACTACTTCCAAAAATATTCAGCTTTGATATTAATGAGTTTTTTGGGTTCATTGAGAACATGGTTGTTGTTCAATAATAAAATTAATCCTCAAAAATACAACTTGCCTAATAATTCTGCACTCCCTGTAGACTGAAATTAATTACTGAGTGCATGAGCAAAGAAGGCTAGCTATACATGAAGTGTTAAGCTGAGCTTCATGGTAACCTCCAGTACATACCAAACACTACTCTGCGAATCACTTTTAAGCCTATCACTAATTTTAAGTACTATCCCCGTTCATTTTAAAAACGTTATACTAAGAGTTTGCTTAAGACCAGAGATTAGTCAGGTGGATATAGTACAAATGTGTATACATATGCTTTTATGAAACAACAGTTTATCTTAAGATGATTACTTAAGTAAGTAAATTATGTGCCACCAGGCAGGTTGTGGCATGCTGGGTTATTATCTGCACTAATCAGGGCATTAATACCATCTTGTGCTGTAACCTCAATTGTGTATTGTGGTCCCAGTAGCAGACATGTCCATTTGGTGGTAACCACAGCCAGGGTGTCTGCTATTAAGGCTGTCGGTGACTGGTCCTGCGGTATATGCTGTAGGTGCCATCTGTCCTAAGGAGCTGGGGTACCTGTCGGCATTGGCATCAGGAATGGTGTTGATCAGCATCCTATTCTCTGGCATAAGATAGTCCTCGCAGGGCACCCCAGAGTCCATTGAGTCCCGGGGACCCACTGCAGGTCAACGTGTCCATGGGTCTCTGTGATCCTATTACCCGGCTGGTATGTAAGTGCGGGTATGATGCCTTACGGGTCACAGTAACCAGGTGTGGGTAACGCTGTGATGGAATAGTCATTTGGGGGCGACCTTTCCAGGCACTGCCTCAGTGTTGGTCTGTGGTCTGAATGATAAGGAGCTCCGGTGAGGCGTGCTCAGTTAAGGTAGGCGCTAAGTCTGCTTCTGGCGAGTAGGTCTGTTTGCGGTGTAAGTAGTCAGCAGAACCGCAGGCCTCCGTTTTCCCGTCTTGGCTGCATTTATGTTCCATGGGTGGTCATAGCTCTGGCCGTGTGTTGTGGAAGCTCTGCCTCAGCGCGCCTTCTCCAGCGGTGTATAAGTTAAGTGCGTCGCTGTTGGCCATTTTGT
This sequence comes from Pelobates fuscus, assembly GCF_036172605.1. Classification (NCBI taxonomy): domain Eukaryota; kingdom Metazoa; phylum Chordata; class Amphibia; order Anura; family Pelobatidae; genus Pelobates; species Pelobates fuscus. The sequence goes on from NC_086317.1 coordinate 364,732,558, forward strand.
AAGGGCCGTGTGGTAGCTGTCGGCGGTGAGTCACCCAAGATGTTGCTTGCCTGGTGGAGGCCGGGATAACCCCCACCGGCCCAGAGTGGGAGGGCAGGGGGGTGAACGGGCCCGCGTCCCCGGATTCATTGTGGTTCTCAGTATTAGCCGGGGCAGAAAGCGAGGCAGCGGCCGTCTGCCCCACTCCCCTCCCGGGTATGCCTCAGTCCCCCAAACCCCGGAGCATCTCACCAGGCACCGTCCACCCGATATCAGGTGCTCCAGCTGGACTGGGACACTCCAGGGCCATGTACCACGCACTTCCAGGGGGTTCCAAGCTGAGTATAGTAGGTATTTACCCATTATTAGTTGTGTTCCCCTGGAGCCATAGTGACTTGCAGCCTGCTAGCATGGCCGCCCGGCCCCACCCCCACCCTTAACATTTATTTCTCTGTCTGTGTCTGGCTTTGTTTTGTTTTTTTTCCTAATTGATCATAGCATATAAAAAGCACCATGGCTGTACAAGACACAATGCATTGTATAACAGAGAATACCAATAGCTTTCAAGTGTCCCACATCACCCTGTCTGATTTCTATAAGATACTGTAGCAAAACCAGCAATTTGTATTGTTCTGATATTGATTTAATGTCTATTATCAGAAAGCAACTCTGACTCAAGTGAAATAGGAATTAATAATGTGAATGTAGCATTTATTGTTCATACCACTGGAACTATTGCTCACACAAAAAGACCTACACAATTAGAAAATAGCAAACGTGAGCAAAAGCGCACATATGGCAGTTTAAAAAATATCAGATACCATTTTTCAATTAGCATTGAACAGAAATGTGACCATTTTTATGAGACAAATCTTACATGATGGTATAGTCTAGAATTACCGTACTTAAAAAAAAAACTATTTCAATGAATTTTATGGTTAATGCACATAATATGCATAACAATATATTTTTAAATGTGTTTCACTTGCAGCAAATCCCTGGGCTGCTAATGGCATCTGCGGCCACCTGAAAGCGGCTAATATTTCTGTAGGGACGAACCATTATTATGGAATTCCTTTTCTCAGTAAATTACTTTCCCCTCATTATAAATCTTTTATGAAAACCTTAAAAACACATCTTTAGAAAGGCAACTAACCAATTAATTTAGGTCTCCTACCACACCGACTTTTTGTCTTCAATAATCCCTAGTTTTCCTTATCCTTTACTCATTCATATACTTTTTACAGACCACAGGCTCGTTTACATACTCCTGTCTGTGATGAAGCCATTAACCAGTAAAATTACAATCTGGCACAAAGCTATTATGGGTACATTTTAACAAAAGGTTACTTCGGCCACTTTTGTGTTTTAACATTTGCACTCTGTTCATGTCTCCCTCCAATGATACTGACCATCTGTTTGTGTTTACCATTTTGTAACTTGCATATACATCAAGAGAAAGGGGTTTTCCAATTCATTGCCACCGTAACTCTACTAAGACATTATGAGTATTCACTCAATACATACTCCAATTAAGATCCTCTGAATATGTTTCCCTTAGTTTTTACATATAACTGACTTGCCATATTTTACAACTGTTGTATCACACTGTATGTTTTTAACATGGAAACAGCTAGTAGTTGCTAATGTTAGCAACAGCAATGTTTGGCATTTAGTGAATATTCCCCTATATAACAATGTTTGGTATTTAGTGAATATTCCCCTGTATAACAATGTTTTGCATTTAGTGAATATTCCCTTATGTAACAATGTTTGGCATTTAGTGAATATTCCCCTATGTAACAATGTTTGGCATTTAGTGAATATTCCCCTATATAACAATGTTTGGCATTTAGTGAATATTCCCCTATATAACAATGTTTGGCATTTAGTGAATATTCCCCTATATAAAAATGTTTGGCATTTAGTGAATATTCCCCTATATACCAATGTTTTGCATTTAGAATAGAAAAAAATAATAATAATAATAAAAAATAAAAAAAATAAAAGATTGCAGCTTCCGAATGAATCTAAAAAGGATGCTGTCCAGTAGGTGGGAGGGTCTGCTGCTGATTGGCTGTAATGTGTCTGCTGACTGTGAGGTACAGGGTCAAAGTTTACTCAATGATGACAAATAGGGGGCGGACTGAACAGCGCATGTTTTTGCCCGCGGCGGCGAACATGCTATGTTCCCCGGGAACTATTTGCCAGCGAATAGTTCGGGACATCACTATTCGTGGCACTATCTCCCCACTCCTTTTTGTCCTCTCCTCAGTAAATAAAGCGTTAAAACCCCTTTATTAACTTACCTGATCCCCGCGCCGATGTTCCTTGGCGCTGGGTTGAAGCTCCTCTGTCTTGAGACAAGCGGGCTATAATACACATGGCGGCAAATACCGCACTCGCATTAGACCTTCCCATAGGAAAGCATTGATTCAATGCTTTCCTAGGGGTAAAAATCTGACGCTGGAGGTCCTCATGCAGAGCTAAGCCCTCTGCCAGCCACTATAGGTTGACTTAGTGCTGCAATGCTGCAATGTAAACATTGTATTTTCTCTGGAACTGCAATGTTAACATTGCAGCACTAATGGCAATGACACATTACCCAGACCACCTCAATGACCGGAAGTGGTCTGAAGGCCTACAGTGTCCCTTTCAAAAAGCAGAATTTTCATGGTGGTTGGAATAACACTTTACTGGAAACACAAAAAAAAAATCTGTTTTTGCAGTTCACTGAAAAGGCAGAGTTTACATTAAAAAAAACCTGCAGAGACAGGCTATAGACACCAGAATGAATACATTATGCTATAGTTGTTCTGGAGACTATAGTGTCCCTCAAAAGAGTTTAAATATTGATCACTGTTCTAATTGAGGTAATTCTTTTTTTTTTTGTTTTTCTTCAGCGTGTTACATTTTCCTTTTATATATACACATTAATTATAAAGAGCTCTTAGCTAAACATTTTTTTGTATTTACTTGGCACATTTACAGCATGTCTTCCTGTGCGAAATAATCACCTCAGATTCCATTACTGGTCTATGTCCGATCATGGCCGGGCCTGAAAGCAAGCTAGTAGAGAACATGAGCTCCTATTTACTAAATAGATTATACAGTACTAGATCGAAGAACTGATTTTGCTCAGTATATATAAAGCTATTACATTCTTATGATGCTCAGCGAGAACAATGGGAGAAATCAATACTTCATTTATCAGTGCTTGTCCTCACTTCACAAAGGGCCAAATAAACAGCATCAACATGCTGGTAACATCCATTGTGAAAAAAAAGCAAACAAACAGAAATAACTGTTATATCAATGAAAGGAGAAAACACGCAGTGATTTATTTACGTAAAAGAAACATTGCCTCTTTATTTTTCTTCATGAATTCTTTCAGTAGCTGCTGCTTCTTCCCATTGTATCCTATTCCATTTTTATTTTACGCTTGGCCTGCCAAGAAAAAAGCTAAGTTATAAATGATACCACTGATGGAAAAATACATTAATATTGAAGATTGTGTCACTTGCTCTTACTAATTAGGAAATTTATTCAAACGCATGAATGGTTGGCCTGTTAAAACCTTCATTACAAATTATTTTTATTTAACAAAATACCATAACATTTGTTTGAAACATGGGATGTATGCATAGAATATTAAACAAAATAAAACAGTTATTTGATATATATGTCTATTAAAATAAAAAACCTCTGCAGTTTTATATCCAAGACTCTGCCTCTTTGAACTTAGACTAAACACATTTTTGTGGTCACTATAGACTCTGCCCCTTGAAGGAACAGTATAGTGTTAGGAATACAAACATGTATTCCTGACCCTATAGTGCTAAACCCACCATTTAGATGGCTGGCCTGCCCCCCACTTAGCCCCCAGCATTGGCCCTGCTCCCTTGATGACATCAGAATTGCCGCTTTTAAGCCAATCCAATGCTTTTCCAATGGGGGGAAAGCATTGGATTGGGTAAAATCGGTAAGGGGGCGGGGGCAAACACAGTTTTAGCCAATCAGCACCTCCTCATAGAGATGCATTGAATCAATGCATCTCTATGAGGAAAATTCAGTGTCCCCATGCACTGCGTGAGACGCTGAACGGCAGTGCTGCCTACTGTGCAGCACTGCCCCAGGAAGCACCTCCAGTGGCCATCTGAGGAATGGCCACTTGGAGGTGTCCCTAGAGGCAATGTAAACACTGCCTTTTTTTCTGAAAAGGCAGTGTTTATATCAAGATGCCTGAAGGTAATGATTATACTCACCAGAACAACTACATTAAGCTATAGTTGTTTAGTGCTAGTGTCCTGCTACCTAGATAGGTGTCCCTCTTGCTGTGTGAGGGTGTGAAAGGTGAGTATTACTAAATGTTCCACATACACTATGCTGCTCTCCTTGCTGCTGCTCCAAGTCTTTTGACTGAAATCATGAATGTTGATAATCTCAGCCTATCCAATGCTCTCCCATAGTGAAGCATTGGGATGTTAGTGAGTATTCAAGGCACCTGATTTGGCCAATGAACCTGTAATTTAAAAGAATGCATCAAAAAGTGTGTTGGAACTAATGGAACTCCCAATAATCACTGTGATGCCTTTTGTTTTTTGTTTTTTTTTACATTAAATTTAGATTGTAAGCTTCTCCGAGCAGGATCCTCATAATCCTAAATGTTTAACAACAGCTGTAATATTTTTCTCATTTATTGCTACATCCATCCTTTTATAACATTATAAAGCTCTACTGAATACATTGGTGCTATAAAAATGCCAATGATAATAATTCACTTGTAACAGGAATAAACAATTGGTTTGGCTGCCCCTTTAAGTTATTTGAATTGTTTTCTATTTGTTTGTCCCTATGTTGATAACATCTTTATTATATTTTGTGGATGTAAACATTCTGAATGCTTAAGCAGCTTCGATTGATGTAGGTAGCAATGCCCTTGCAAAATCAGCTCATCTATTCATTCATAAATTCCACTCACATTGCTTAGCATGCCCCACAGTTAGAAAGTTTCCTTACTCCTGGAGTTTAATCCGAGTAAGGAGACCACAACATCTGTTTTCCCTCATTTGAATTTCTATCAACATAATTAATAAGTGCACTGAGCATGTATCTTCATTTTTGTGTAAATATTAAACAGATGTTACACGGCACAAAATGTACTGTCATATTTTTTTTTCTTGGTGTCAAAACAATCTGTTGAGCCCTTTGTTCTCTTGGCAGAAGCTTTCCACTCATAATTATGTATCTTGCAGAATATGTGCACAAAACACAAATGGATGGGAAACATTGGTATTTATACAAACAAGTTTTAAATATTGCAATATTTTTGCAAGATTTTTTTTTTGTTTGTTTATATTGCTGGTGGGCATTGATCCCTACATTAGAACTTAATGTCAGCTGTCTGCTATGCATTTTTTTTTAACATTCTTTATTTACATATAGACCTAAAGAAAACCATCATACAATCCATATAAAAATTCATATCTTCTCCACGACAACAAGCAGTGGAAAATAAGAAAAGGAGGTTGAAGAGATAGTGTAGGAAGAAGGAAAGAAAAAATGACATAACAGTCATTCAAAATGAGCCATGGCCTCCCATGATATGTGTGGCAAACCTAGCCACTTCGGACTATAAAACTGTGTCCTTAAAGGTTGTCCAGAACACTGCTGCCCTATTCTGTTTAATGTACTGTGCTTGCTGTATGGAAATGTCTATTTGCTTCTAATCCTATAGAATTCGTCGAAAGCCGCTAGCATTTACCTGGTTGTTTCACGAACAGCTGTTTTACCGGCTGTTCGGGAAACTAATTATGTACCGAACCCAAGCCCACACACTGAGGGTCGTGTGGCACCAATTACCAGATTGCAACATTGTTGCAATCGGTAATTAAGTGCGTTCCTAGGTGGCCGTCGTTCAACTACCGACCATGCGGCGGTCGGCCATCTTGGATCCTTTGTCTCCCCAGCGGTGTTTGGTCGTCACGAACGACACAAACACCGCTGTACTTCCAGGCCGTTCGGGAGCTCCGGTCTTCTCCTATTGTGGTTCCCCAAGGCAATGATTATACTCACCAGAACAACTACATTAAGCTATAGTTGTTCTGGTGACTATAGTGTGTTATCAGATAGATTGGTTCATTTTTTAAATCAAATCAATATGAAACATCAACCCGATTGACAGCTCTGAGGGGCAGGCTTGGAGATGTAGCGATCTTTACAAATCACTGTAGTTCAAAGCAACTTGTCATAGACAAGTCAGAGCTGAAGTTTGGCTCCTGATGGTTTGGCTCAATTATGCAGAGTTTTGATGGTACTTAGAGTGACTCTTTAATAGAGCGCTGCAATCAGAGTTATTTATTATTAACATAGCATTGAAATATCTAGACAGCATAATTTCAAAATCACTGTAGATATGTTTTACAGATTGATTTGACTGAAGGCTGTATTATGAATTGAAGATTGTCCTGTTATCAGTGGTCTTTCTCTTTCTCAGTGCTAGGATTTGTTACCACATTATTTTTTAAAATGTGCACTTCTTAGAGAAATTTAAGTGATACACCGTAGTACAAATCTGTCTTTCAAGTTGAGCACATGAGTTGAAAACTTGAATATTGAATTTTTTTTACATATCCCATTAGTAACTTACTGTACATCAAGGCCTGTTTCAATGGTGGAGCAAGAAATGTCACAATAATATATTTTTAGATATTTCTTTAGAGAAGAAAGAAAACCCAAGAGATGCATTTCTTGTAAGGATGGTTAAGTTGAGCTGTCAATCTGCCATGTGAACTGTATTTAAACCTAATTTTCTAGGAACTGGCTTTTGTACTGGCTTTATTAGCTTTAATATTGTTTCTTACCAGATCAACATATATTACCTGGAATACAGTCTCTCCCCTATACAATAGAAAATCATGACATAATCATAACTATAGAGATATTAAAATAGTTTTGCATTCATACCTTTACATTAATCTGCTGGTTATTCTTAAAATAAAAACCTGTTACACTGTTGTCACTTGTGAGTAAATATATTTAAAAGAATACTGCTGGGGACACAGAGAGAGATGGTCGCATATAGAAGAAGCTTTGGTAGACCCCCTCATCAGGCAACAGGTGATAACTGCACAACTCACACTGCTAAGACGAAGTGGGAGAACTGCACAGACAAATCCACTCCTTGCAAGATGTACAAAACTATTTACTATCAGCCCTGGAGGCAACCATGCTTTCCATACCTGACAAGATGGCAACTGAGACTATGACATCAGTCCCCCTCCTCCCCTGGCTCCTCTATTAGCTTGCTAGAGCACACACCCGATTGACACTCTATAATTAAACCCTTGCCTACAAAAGATGATCTACACCTAGCGACCCACACTATCACCGGACACATGAAGGCCCTCAAATCAAACAGCCGGGCACCATCCTCCCCACCTCAGCTATGGAAAGCCCACAACACAGTGATAAGGTGATACCTGATGCAACAAGGGCTCAGGCTTAATAAGGAATCCCAAAAATAGATGGACTCTCTTATCACACAGAAAGTAAACACAAATACGCCATGTCAGGCATCATGTACAACCAGGGGATGCATTTTGAATGCCAACTACACACAGTTAATTTCTCAGCTACCATATATATAATATTATGAATACAGCAACAAAATCAGCACATTAGATTTTTCTACTATGTCCCCAAACTAAAATGGGCTCCCGCACACAGTTGCCAAATTATATGCCATCACTCTTTCGAGAATATTACTCCTCATTATACAACATAAAGAACTCTTCACATGAGGCAGACCCATTGACTGCTATCTACAAGATCACATGCACACAAGGATAACCCTTGCAGAGATGTGAAAAGAGGAGCTACAAGATGCAATAGGTTCAACACCTGTGGTCAACGCACCAGGGCCTCATGGTCTAACTATTATAAAAGCAACCTTGAGCTCTTGGCCCCACACTTCCTAGGGTTGTACAATTGACTGGTTAGAGGATCAATACTATACCCACACAATCTTATGGCATTACTATGGCAGGTAAAGACCAAGAACTAGTGAGATTTAGTACCTCTGATTTTGACATGTTGATCTTTAAATTGCTGAGTGTTCCATAATGTTGGAATTGTCGTATGATGTGTGGTTCCAAGTTTTAGCTGCAGATCAATATATTTACTGGCCTTATAGGCCCAGATCAAGTGGGTTTTGTTCCAGGCAGGGAGGCTCAAGATTAAACTACCAGAGTGCTCAACCTCATTTACAAACTCCAAGCAAAGAGCACAGGGTCTCTCTCTATGCAGATGACCTCCTGTCCTTAGTGACACAACTCCACATCACCTTACCACACATCATACGACAATTCCAACATTATGGAACACTCAGCAATTTAAAGATCAACATGTCAAAATCAGAGGTACTAAATCTCACTATTCCCACCACTCTATGCTGTATACTCAATCCTAGGAAGGGAGCAGGGCTTGGCTCTCGAGGAGAGCGGACACATCAGCTGGGCTCCTGCATATTTTCACAAATACACCCACAAATATACCCAACTCACCCACACGCTGTTTTTCTCCCAAACTAGCTCTCAACATCCTAAGTTAACATGGGGAAGAGAGCCAAGAAGCTTAAGGCCCTCGCAGAGGAAGGCTCCCGCAAAATCAGAGACCTGCTGCAATCACAGCCTAAACCCAAGATGGCGGCGTAGCCTGACCCTGGTCTTTCCTCCTCCAAGTATGAAATGCTGGACACTCCTGATGACATCCCCAGCACGGGAGGCCTTGATGCTCCACTGCTGGAGGAAGACTTGTCAGCCCCTGTCAATAAGGGTGACTTTAAGGCTCTACCAATGAAGCATTAAAGAACCACCATAGTGCCAGGAAAACAAACTTGTCCCTCCCACCCCCATGGCCACCCTCCCACCAGGCTCTAGGGGGAGGAAGAGGTTAAACGCTTACCTTTCTCTAGCGCCGGGCTCCCTCGGCGCTGGGGACTCTCCTCCCTCTTCCGTGCGCGTATTCAGTCAGTCCATAGGAAAGCATTCTCAATGCTTTCCTATGGACGCTGGCCTCTTCTTACTGTGAAAATCACAGTGAGAAGCGCCTCTAGCGGCTGTCAGTGACACAGCCACTAGAGGCTGGATTAACTCTAATGTAAACATAGCAGTTTCTCCGAAACTGCTATGTTTACAGCAGGCAGGGTTAACCCTAGATGGACCTGGCACTCAGACCACTTCATTGAGCTGAAGTGGTCTGGGTGCCTATAGTGGTCCTTTAAGAGGCAAAACACCATACACATTTGAGGAGATGCAACTTCAATTTCTGCAGAATCTCTGATGATCCACCCTGGACTGTAGGAGATCCTTTGCACTAATTAGAAAAATCTATGATCAGCCAATATTCCCTATAGATGGGGTCCCTCCCATACACTGACGGCTCTCACAGATGGCCAATCCCACCAACTCACCTCCGTAATCGAGTCCACTGCCTTCCTGCTAGCGCTGGGCCTCATCCCATCCACCAAAGCCTTAGCTGGGCCTAGCCACTCCTCTAATGTATTTCAAGTGATTAGGGAAGCAGCGCCTTTAGTAATGTCCTCAAATCCAATTGAGTATAGGATGCTAAGAGTTTTCTTTTTTACTGTTACAGGTAAGATTCATCTGTAGGAAAAGGTTACTGATTGCACAAGGTGTGATTTGCTGTTGGTAATTATAAGGCATTTGATTTGATTAGGTAGCTACTTGCTATTGATTGCTGTTTAAATTAGCTATTGTTTGCAAATAAGCAGAGGCCTACCCAGGTGTTAAACATTCCTAGTGGGAGGTGATTTTAGGAGTATATAAGAGTTGTTGTCATTAGCTTGGCTAATATAGCTTGGTTGCTTCATCTAAGTGTTGCTTCTAAGTGTGTGTGGTTGGAGATATTCTGGAGAGTGTTGCTTCTAAGTGTGTGTGGTTGGAGATATTCTGGAGAGTGTTGCTTCTAAGTGTGTGTGGTTGGAGATATTCTGGAGAGTGTTGCTTCTAAGTGTGTGTGGTTGGAGATATTCTGGAGATAACCTGGAGATAATCTGAGGTATTCCGGAGGATAAATAAAAAGTTAAATTTCTTTCATTTAAATTATTTACCTTATTGGAATGGCAGACTTAGTTCAATGTAATAGTTGCTATGCATTTGTTTCGCGTTCCACTTTTTGGAGGTTTGGTTGTTGTCTGATCTGTAGACAGTTTTCTATCTTGCGGCAGGAGATTGTATTTTTGAAGTCTGAGATTTGTTAATTATCTGGTAAACAAACTCAGGCTGGAACTGCTGCAAAGCCACTGCCGCAGAGACATACTAGGATTGGCAGATGGATTACTATAGGATCTGGTAGACTTAGAGTTGTGGATAAAAGGCATATTGCACAGTCTGTTGCTCGACATAATTATTTTTCTGCCCTTTCAGAGTGGAATGGTGTCATGGAGACAGGCACTGAGGCTAGTGGTGTTGTGCAGAGAGGCACGGAGGCTAGTGGTGTTGTGCAGAGAGGCACGGAGGCTAGTGGTGTTGTGCAGAGAGGCACGGAGGCTAGTTGTATTGTGCAGAGAGGCACTGAGGCTAGTGGTATTGTGCAGAGAGGCACTGAGGCTAGTGGTGTTGTGGAGAGAGGCATTGAGGCTAGTGGTGTTGTGCAGAGAGGCACTGAGGCTAGTGGTGTTGTGCAGAGAGGCATTGAGGCTAGTGGTGTTGTGCAGAGAGGCATTGAGGCTAGTGGTGTTGTGCAGAGAGGCACTGAGGCTAGTGGTGTTGTGCAGAGAGGCACTGAGGCTAGTGGTGTTGTGCAGAGAGGCACTGAGGCTAGTGGTGTTGTGCAGAGAGGCACTGAGGCTAGAGGTGTTGTGGAGAGAGGCACTGAGGCTAGTGGTGTTGTGGAGAGAGGCACTGAGGGTAGTGGTGTTGTGCAGAGAGGCTTGAAGACCATGGTGAGGCCTAATAGAAAGCAGTTGTTGTTGGGGGATTCCATCATAAGAGGTGTGGAGATGGACAATGGTGGTCTTGTGAGGTGTCAGGAGACAGGAGACATATATGTAATATTGTTAAGCAAGCAAAGCAGGTTAGGAATTGGATGTACTTGTCCATTTAGAGATAAATGACTTGGCTTGCAATGAGGTTTCAGAGGTTAAGGAAGTTTTTAGTGTTTTTGCCAATGATATACGGCAGGTTGCTTCCACACTGTCATTCTCTGAAGTTCTGCCTGTGCATAACACTCAGAATGACAGGCTAATGCGTATTAGGAACTTTAACTTGTGGCTTGGTGAATGGTGTCGGGAGCAAGGATTTGGCTTTATTGCTCATGGTAGCTCTGTTTGGAATGGAAATAAACGGTACAAAAAAGATTGTTTGCATCTTTCTCAAAAGGGAACAAATGTTCTCAATGAGCAGTTCAGAGGTTTTGCTAGGATGTATTTAAACTAGGAGGGGGGGGGGGCAAAAGGGTGATAAAACATCAATCCAATTGTCCCCCAAAACAAGGACAGAAGGTGCCTGTAGCAAGTGTGTTAAAAAATGATAAGCTTAGAGTCATGTCTACAAATGCTCGCAGTTTAGGGAATAAGATCCATGAACTTGTGGCAATAATGGCAACTGATAGTGTAGATTTAGTCGCTGTTACTGAGACATGGTATAATGAGAAAAATGACTGGGACATAACAATACCAGGGTACTCTTTATATAGAAAAGACAGGGAAGGCAAGAAAGGGGGAGGGGTGGCCCTGTATGTGAAGGATAGCATGAAATCTAGCCTAATAAAGGTTAGTGAGGCGAACATAGAGTCCGTTTGGGTTACGTTAGAATTTGGTAATCACACAGTAACTCGTGTAGGTGTGATTTATAGGCCCCCAGGACAAATTGAAGAGTTAGATAATCTACTAGTTGAGGAAATAGCTAAAATGACAATGAAGGGGGAAGTTATCATCATGGGTGACTTTAATCTTCCTGATGTGAATTGGAAAACAAAAATAGCTACTTGTGCCAGGAGCACACATATTCTAAACTCCCTACTGGGATTGTCTCTAAAACAAGTTGTTGAGGAGCCAACTCGTAAAGAGGCTATACTAGATTTAGTGTTAACAAATGGAGATTTGGTATCAGATATTACTGTAGGTGAAAGTTTAGGATCCAGTGATCATCAGTCAGTGTGGTTTAATATAAGAACAGTGACTGAGTCACGCCACACAAAAACAAAAGTTTTCAACTTTAGAAAAACAGACTTTTCTAAAATTAGAATATGTGTAAAGGAGTCATTATCAGACTGGAGCAATTTAAATGGAGTCCAAAAGAAATGGGATTATTTAAAAGTTGCACTACTGAAGGCAACAGAAAATTGCATTAGGCTTGTCAGTAAAAGCAAAAAATTCAAGAAACCACTGTGGTACTCTGCAGATGTGGCCAAAATAGTAAAAAACAAAAAGTTAGCATTTAGTAATTATAAAAAAAAACCAGAGTGAGGAAGACAGAATGACCTATAAGATTAGGCAGAAAGAGGCTAAGCAAGTTATAAGAGCTTCCAAATCACACACAGAAGAGAAAATAGCACAGTCAGTAAAAAAGGGGGACAAAACTTTTTTTAGATACATAAATGAGAAAAGAAAAGTAAAACAAGGATTAGTTAGATTAAAAACAAAAGAAGGAAGGCATGTAGATGAGGATAAAGGTCTAGCTGACTGCCTCAATGAATATTTTTGTTCGCTATTTACAGATGAAAATGAAGGAAAGGGACCTCAGTTAAGAAAAAGGATAAATGAGTAATTTATTACACGTGAATTTACAGAGGAAGAGGTTTTATTTCAACTGTCAAAAGTACTGTACACAGTGCTGGAGACCATATCTTCAGAAGGATATTGATACCTTAGAGAGAGTTCAAAGAAGGGCTACAAAACTGGTTCATGGATTGCAGGATAAAACTTACCAGGAAAGGTTAAAGGATCTTAACATGTATAGCTTGGAGGAAAGACGAGACAGGGGGGATATGATAGAAACATTTAAATACATAAAGGGAATCAACACAGTAAAGGAGGAGACTATATTTAAAAGAAGAAAAACTACCACAACAAGAGGACATAGTCTTAAATTAGAGGGACAAAGGTTTAAAAATAATATCAGGAAGTATTACTTTACTGAAAGGGTAGTGGATGCATGGAATAGCCTTCCATCTGAAGTGGTAGAGGTTAACACAGTAAAGGAGTTTAAGCATGCGTGGGATAAGCATAAGGCTATCCTAACTATAAGATAAGGCCAGGGACTAATGAAAGTATTTAGAAAACTGGGCAGACTAGATGGGCCGAATGGTTCTTATCTGCCGTCACATTCTATGTTTCTATGTTTCTATGTTTCTATGGTATGAAACGATAAGAAGACAATGAAACAAAATCTTGTGCAGTATTTTCATTGCTGGTGATATTAGACGAAAAGAAAGAAATACACTTACAATTTTCTGGAGCTTAAAATCGGCTCCAGATGTATTCGCTGGACGGTATGATCCCAGTCTATGGATATGCTGGTATAGGTCCCAGCCCTCTGTTAGGAGATATCCTCAGGCCTGTCAGTGGTGGGCAGCAATTGCAAGTTGCTGGGGGTGTTTTTTTCAGTGTGTTGTATTTCAGCAGCACAGGTACACCAGCAGAGAAATATAAAACAAAAAACAGTGCTTTCTATATGGATAAATAGAAAATAAAATGGATAAAAAGAGGTGTACTCGTAAAAGGAGAGCAAAGTGAAGTTTTGCTCAACCCTATAAAGCTTAGGTGGTATCTTCCCCACCTAGGAAATTGAAATATGGGATCCTCCAGGTAAAATCTTCTGAGATAAAATCAGGAAGGTCCAAATAAAGTAAAAATTAGTTATATTAGTAAACAAAATAATAAAATCAATAATATAATATAAAACACCAATAAAACACTGATACGTTTCACCAACTACTAGGCTTCTCAAAGTGTTACAGAGATAAGCAACTGTCCTGTTTAAGTATCCAAAAAAATTAAAATAAAATGGTCAAATGAAGTCATCCGTCATGTGACCAGAAATATTAATTAACTTCAAATTATAAAATAAAATAGAGAGATGAAGATAGAATGAACCTGTGTTGATAATGTAGGTAATGTGTCTTTAAAAATCGCATTTAGTAAACAAACACCTTAAAAATTATTGTTATTTTTAAAAAAAAAAATAGGGGTGTAGGTAGCTTTAATAAGGAGTACCAAATACTTTGGTTTGGTAAGTCTGGGCAGCCATTGCACAAGCGCTAGAAATCCAATTTCTTCTATCCAAAGGTTGAAGGAAGAACGCCACCAAAGATCCTTTAAGAGGAGAAAGACTTCTCCAGGTACTCACACTACTCATACCACAATATATAAAATACGTGTTGAATATCTCTTTTTTTTCCCCTCTTTCTTTACTCTCTCTAGTTGATAATGTGATGTTCATTGTGTTATATTGTCAATACTACATCTGATTGTCAATGCTACATGCAACATGTACAAAATGTTATCCGATCAAGGCATATTACCATCCTCACTCCCCCCTTGCTCCAGGGATATGGAGTGCATAACTCAAAAGTTTAGTTACTCAACGTCCTATAGGCTCTACCTTATTCTCCACGGGCGACCTCTACCCGGTCACTTAATTTGAAATACGCGAAAGCCTCATTGACACTCAGTACCCTAACATATGTTGTAAGTATACTCATTCATTGCTCTCATATCTTGCCTCATTTTGCTTCTGTAAATATTTGCTGTTGCTTTTTGAGGACAGGAGTCATGGCAATGTTTTGGTTCTTGAATGATGTTGCCATCTTTTGTATAAAGCAATTCTCTCTACATTTCCAAGTCACCACTCCATTGTGAGTGCGAAAAGCGTGATATTCAACCCTAAGTAAATCCTAACGTAACTTTTTTCTGGCTTCTTAAAAACTCCATTGTTTGCACTACAAAAATAACATATATCATTTAATAATGTACGTTTAAAAGAAAAGCAATAAAAATAGTTGTAATTAAAAGGAAAAGTACTCTTTAAAATATTTTGCCTGGTTGGAGCTAATCTCCTAATCAGGAAACTTTTCAGACCAACGCCTTCTTTAATGTTAATAGGACCCAGGTCAAGCATCTATTTGTGGACTCCCAGGCTACCACCAATAGTGCATTATACACACAGTTTTTTATGTTTTGTAAGCCTTAAAAGTCATCCAAACCTTGAGATATGCCACAAAAATCCAGTCTCATTCAAACCCCATACTTTCTCACACAGAATGTGACACCAATGGACGCTGCCTACAATAACATAAAGCTGAATGTCTTAACAAGTGTGTCACTCAATCATTGCTCCATACCCCATGTTCCCTGATTCAATGTGCTGTGTAAACATCTCACCATAAAATAACACAATCTCACCTACTGCAATGTGATCTACCAAACACCAGGTAACTTGCAAATCAGAAAACAGAACTCTGAAATTGGTATAAATAGATCCTCCCTCTTCCCACCAAGCAGTCTTTGTAACTAGCTTCATAACTCTCAAAGTAGTTGGGTGTGAACATAATGCTCTCTCTCTCTCTGTCAATCTCATGTGATTGATGTGCTCTGGCTTCTGACTACATGGTTGCCGTTTCACTGCAGAACTCTGCTCACTTGAATTCCTGTGTACTGAACCTCTGGCTTTGTTCCTGGCTATGCTCCATTCTACTCTGCCACTCAATAAACAGACTTAACTCCGGATTCCTGCATCTCCTCAGTTACTTCAAAGAACTATAAATTAATCTACACTGGAAGGACTTCAACTCCCATAATTTATTAAGAAAACATAAATTCTCCTATGATTGTATTTACTAATTGTTTCTAGCCACAAGTTTATGGGAAGGATAAGGGTTAACCAAAGTCTGCCTCTGAGATTCTACTTGCTATATCTATTTGAAATATAATTTGCCAATTGCTCAATGGTATTAATTATTGCTCTTGGAGCCTCCTAACTACAACCCCTTCACATTCCAGGATAATCCATTACCAAGTTATTTCATATACTTAAATACTGTTACTTTGTACTACAGGATTCACCTGAACTGGCAACACACACACACACATACACAGCCCCCATACACACACTGTACCCCTCACACACTACACATTCAAACACTACACCCCACACACATACTGTACCCCTCACACACACCACTGCTCCTATGCCCTACTACAGCCCCATATCCCAGCAGAGACGAGGTAAGTTGTCAAACTGTTCTTAAACGGTTTGACTACTTACTCTGGGAGGGAGTCCCGGCACTCCTGGCACCATAACCACTACACAGAGCTGTAGTCGTTATTGTGCATGGATTATTTCTTTAAATAATCTACAATTGCCCCTCCTGAGATCTGGCTCTGGATCCGCCACTGATGGGAACCAATAAATAGTTCAAGTTGTGCATCTGCAATCAGGAAGATCTACTAAGCGGTGCACCTGCAACATACATTAAGGTTGAGCACTGCCACCAAACTTAAAAACAGTCATAGTCTAGAAAAGATAAATTAGGATATGGTACCTGGCAATCAGGGCCAGACTGGGGATACAAAGCAGCCCTGGATAAAACATTTATGCCAGCCCCATAAGTCACTGCGCCATATATTGTCGTGTGTAACATGTAAGGCTATGTCTTGCCATGACAGATGATTGAGTAATATATATATGCATGTTCCTACAGGCTTTTCAACGTAAACACTGACTTTTCAGAGAAAAGGCAGTGTTTACATTGCTTCAAAGTGACACCGCTAATGACAGTCACTCAGACGGTCACTAGAGGTGCTTCCTGTGTCAGTGCACCTACATTCAGGGCCTTCACACTGTAGGTGCTGAACTTTCCCCATAGAGATACATTGATTCAATCAGGGCCGCCAACAGAAATTTTGGGGCCCCTAACTCAGCTCAGGGTCTGGGCCCCCTGGGGCCCGCCTCCAAATACTGCCCACTGGGTCTACATACAGACACACATACATACAGACACCGACATACATACATACATACACACACACATTCATACATACAGACACTGACATCCATACACACATACATTCATAATGGCATACAGACATACAGACTGACATACATGCTACCAAGGAGTTTGTCCATGCTCTAGTAATTTCCCGCATGGATTATTGTAACTCTCTCCTGATTGGTCTCCCCAAAAGCCGTACTGCCCCGCTACAGTCTGTAATGAATGCTGCAGCTAGACTGATTTTCCTATCCAGTCGGTCCTCTCACACCTCGCCCCTCTGCCAGTCCTTACACTGGCTCCCTGTATCCTATCGGAGTCAATTCAAAGTGCTAACCCATACATTTAAAGCACTGAACAATTCCAGCCCCTCTTATATCTCTTCACTGATCCAGAGGTATGCCCCTCCTCGTACCCTCCGCTCTGCCCGCGACCACCTCCTGACCGCTGCTCGCACCCGTACGGCCAACTCGCGCTTGCAGGACCTCTCACGGGCGGCTCCTATCCTTTGGAATAACTTGCCTACTGCCATCAGACTCTCCCCTAGTCTTCAATCATTTAAGAAGGGCCTTAAAACCCATCTCTTCAGGAAAGCGTATGGCCTCCCAGAGTAATCTCTCCCTTACATACCTGTCTCTTGCTCTCTCCTATGGGATAGTGCTTTGCTCTCTTCTCCAGCTCTGCTTCACTCCTACCTGATATTTCCTATCCTAATGTTTCTAATACCCCACCTCCTATAGACTGTAAGCTCATTTGAGCAGGGTTCTCTTCAACCTATTGTTCCTGTAAGTTTTCTTGTAATTGTCTTATTTATTGTTACATCCCCCCTCTCAAAATATTGTAAAGAGCTACGGAATCTGTTGGCGCTATATAAATGGCAATACATGCATATATACAGACATACTGACAGACATACATGCATACAGACATCCATACACACATACACACAGACCTACGTTCATCATAATATGCAGGCATACATTCATACTGACATACAGACATCCATATATAATGACATACAGACATACATATATACATACATAGACATACATACAGACATACATGCATACAGGCATACATGTATGCATACAGACATACACAAACATACATAGACAGACATACATACGTAGACATACATGCATGCAGTCAGACAGACATAGACATACACACAGACATAGACATACACACAGACATGCATCCAGACATACATACATACAGACATATACATACATACAGACATATACATACATACAGACATATACATACATACAGACAGACATACATACATACATACATAGACATACACACAGACATACATACATACATACATACATAGACATACACACAGACATACATACAGACATACGGACAGACATACATGCATGCAGATAGACATACATACACAGACAGATTTACATACACATACATGCATCCAGACACACAGACATACATGCATACAGACAGACAGACATAGACATACAGACAGACATGCATGCATCCAGACAGACATACATACATAGACATACATGCATACAGACATACACATACAGACAGACAGACATACATGCATACACATACATGCATACAGACATACATACAGACAGACAGACATACACGTACATGCATACAGACACACAGACAGACAGACATACACATACATACATACAGACACACAGACAGACATACATACACATACATGCATACAGACACACAGACATACATACAGACAGACAGACACAGACAGACATACATACACATACATGCATACAGACACACAGACATACAGACAGACAGACACACATACATACACATACATGCATACAGACAGACAGACACAGACATACATACATACATACATACATATATACATGCACACACACAGCTCATTTTCCAGCCACCCTCCTGTCTCTTACCTTTTCTTTGCAGGAGGGTGGCTGGGGATGATTTTGCCTGGCTCTCCCTCTTCACGGCTGGGCGGGCGGGCGGGCAGCACGCTTCTCCCGCGCGGAGTGAGCTGGGAGGAAGTGAGCACTTCCTCCCAGCAGCACTTGCGGCTGCTTTTTTTTTTTTTTTAAAGGGGCCCGGTCGCGCTATACAACGGCCACAGCGCTGACCGAGCCCCTGAAGGAGGGGGCTCATTGGGTGGCCCTAAGTGTGTGGGCCACCCGATGGGCCCCACACGTGGGGCCCGGGCGGCCGGGCCCCCCAGGGCCGCCGGGCCCGTGACAACTGTTATGGTTGTCACCCCCTGATGGCGGCCCTGGATTCAATGCATCTCTATGAGGAGAGGCTGATCGGTGTAACGTTTTGCAGCCAATCCAATGGCAAAGCATTGGATTGGCTGAGATCATCAAGCCATAGAGGCAAGGCCAGTCGAGGGGAGACCAGCTCGCTACGTGGTAAAAAAAAAAGGTGAGCAAAAACACTATTTTTAAACACACATATACACCATGACAGACACAGAAACACACATATACCATAACAGATACACACCCCATGACAGACACACACCATGACAGACCATGACACAGACAGACCATGATGCAGACAGACCCACACACACACCATGACACAGACAGACACACACCCCATGACAGAGACACACACCATGACGGACAGACATACCATGACACAGACATAAACACACACACCATGACAGACAGACACACACACACACCATACAGACAGACACCATGACACAGACAGACACACATATACCATGACACACACACCATGACACAGACAGACACACACCCCATGACACAGACACACACACCATGATGGACAGACACACCATGACATAGACATACACACACACCATGACAGACACACACACACCATGACAGACAGACAGACACACCATACAGACAGACACCATGACACAGACAGACACACACACCATGACACAGACAGACACACACACCATGACGGACAGACACACATGACACAGACAGACACACACACCATACAGACAGACACCTTAACACAGACAGACAGACACACACACACACCATGCAGACACACACCATGACACAGACAGACACATACCATACAGACAGACACCATGACACAGACAGACAGACACACACACACCATACAGACACACACCATGACACAGACAGACACACACACACCATGACACACAGACAAACTCACACTGACACACATTACTCCTACCTGCCAGGGGGTCGTGCAGTGCAGGAGCCTGCTGGGGCAGCGGCACCTGTGCTGGCGGCCGCTGGGGGAGGTCTGCTGGCTCTCCCGCCCTCGCGCGCTGCTGAATGAGACCGGTGCCGGAATATGACGTCATATTCCGGCCCCGGTCTCATTCAGCTGCACGCTGGGGGAGCAGAGCCAGCGTAGCTCCCCCAGCAGACGCGAGCAGACCTCCCCCAGCGGCCGCCAGCAGACCCAGGTGTCTGCCCGGCCCCAGGTGCCGACGGCCCACAGGGAAATTTCCCGGTATCCCGGTGGGCCAGTCCGGCCCTGCTGGCAATAGAAATACTCTGGTAGCAACTTTTCTCATGTGCATGCATAGGTATGTATGCGTAAAGCACTATAAACTGCTATTAAACATTGCCAGCCTCCATTTTGGAAATCAGGACTCTCCAGTGGGAGAATTGCTTACCCTGAAACACATGTGTGGGAGGAGAAATCTAATGCAAAAGCAAAAGGCAGCATGTTTCTCCTATCCTCTTCATTTACAAAACAGAAGGAGAGAATGCAAAGTGTGTAATAGGTACTTACCCAGTGCAACAGTGCATTAGTTTTTGTGGAAAATGGCTATGTACACACACTTTTCAGCTCATATACAGTTCTTATATCAGTTGCATATACTAAGGTTGTGTATATATAACACCATCTGCACACAGGATATACTAATCACAGTTTTTGAGGATGTCATTCCCTTATATTGAGGGTATGTCTTAACAGTACCTCATGTACAGAGATAATATCAGTCACATATACTGAGGCTGTGTTTCAAAACTACATCATACAGAGTCTACCTTATGTCTCCACGCCATCGCATATTCTAAGGTTATATCAGTCAGGTAAATAGAGACTGTTATGCACAGAGATTATACCATTCACATATACTCAAGCTGTGACTAAAAGCAACATATACACAGAGCTTGTGTTGGATGCATATACTTAAGTTGTCTTCACACACATAGCTCATATAGAAGGATTATATTGGACTCATATAGTGAGGCTGTGTCCTTATATCATTCACATATACTGTAGTATATTATTTATATATAGTGGACACATACTGAGGCCTTGTTTCGCACTAATGCGCCTTATGGATCGGCCCAGCGCGGGGACGGCTCAAGAGCTGCTCGCCCAGCACTGCGGCCCCAGACAGTGGGAGCCCACCAGGAAATATCCTGATGGGTGCCCCCAGCAGGCCAGCACCCTAGGCGAATGCCTTGTTTGCCTAACGCAGGGGTCCTCAAACTACAGCTCGTCGGCCGAATCTGGCCTGCCAGGGTCCTGAACCCGGCCCAGGCACTCAGGGCCACCCGATGGGCCTTCAGGGGCCCGGTCATCGCTGCGGCCTTACAATAGCGCGACCAGGACCCTTTAAAAAAAATTGCAGCCGCAAAGTAGTGCTGGGAGGAAGTGATGGCCGGTGGTCACTTCCTCCCAGTTCCCTCCGCGTGGGAGGGAAGAGAGCCAGGCTGCAGGAGCCATGCTGACTTCCATCAGCCACAGCCACCCTCCTGCAAAAAAAAGGTAAGCAAAATTAGCTATGTAAAAACCAAAGAAAATAAAAAGTTACCTGCACTCTCTCCTTAATCCCTATGTATATTTAGACAAATGGAGGTCATTTAGTTGCTCCAATGGCCATTGGAGGGAATGCCCGCCTGCCAACTTCAAGGCAAACCTCTATTTGTCTAAATATACATAGGGATTAAGGAGAGAGTGCAGGTAACTTTTTCTTTTCTTTGGTTTTTAAAATATATTGGGGCTGATGTGTACTGTAGTCATTGCTGCCGGCCCAGTAGTGATGGGAGTGAGCGCACAACTTATCTTTTTGTATTAAAATTAGCTATGTGTCTATGTATGTATGTATGTATGTCAGTATGTATGTATGTATGTATGTATGTGTGTGTGTGCATGTCAGTATGTGTGTATGTATGTATGTCAGTATATATGTATGTCAGTATATATGTATGTATGTCAGTATGAATGTATGTATGTGTGTATGTATGTATGTCAGTATATATGTATGTCAGTATATATGTATGTATGTCAGTATGAATGTATGTATGTGTGTATGTATGTATCTGCATGTATGTGTATGTATTTCAGTCTGTATGCATGTCTGTATGTATGTCTGTCTGTGTGTATGTATGTTTCTGTATTATGCGTATGTATTTCAGTATGTATGTATCTATCTATGTATGTATGTCTGTGTGTGTATGTATGTGTGCCTGTCTGTATGTATGTATGTATATCTGTGTGTATGTATGTGTGTCTGTCTGTCTGTAAGTATTTCAGTATGTGTATGTATGCATGCATGTCTGTCTGTGTGTATGTATCTGTATATATGTGTATATGTATGTGTATGTATGTCCGTATATATGTATGTATGTGTGTGTCTGTCTGTTTATGTATATATGTCAGTATGTGTGTATTTATGTCCTTGTGCATGTGTGTGCAGTGTGCATAGGAATTTGTTCATATTTTTTATAGTCTGGCCCCCAACAGTGTCTGAGGGACCGTGAAGTGGCCACCTGTTGAAAAAGTTTGAGGACCCCTGGCCTAACGGTTGCACCGGCCATGTGTATACGTATGTGTATGAAGATCTGTCCAGTTTACTCCCACAGCACAGCACTTATTTCAACTTTGGCAAACTTAATCAACTTGTCCTTTTATTTTAAGGTCTCTCTTATTCACCCTGTGTTCTGAAAATGCACGTACTCCTCTGGAGAATTTAAGTAACTACCCACACACCCTGAGAGTCTGTCTATACAATTTCAAATGTGATTGTTTACCCTCGTACCCAGGAAATCTGCCAGTATCATCCAAGATGCTGTAAGATTGTGCAGGGATTGTAAAGGTAGGAGACAAGAGAACTGCAGGTTTTGCAAGCTATTTTCACATATACACGAAAAGAAAAACATGCATAATTAAGGGGATCATATCTATAGACGGCCATTACATGAGCAGCTGTCTTTCTTTCTATAGTGCTCTCTATGATACTACGTAAAGATCTGATCGCTAATGGAATTAGGCAGGGCAGAAAGAGACATAAGAATATGATAAACACTACTCCTCCTACTAACGCCTTAATCCCTCCAAGCTGCTCATACCAATTTACAAACCAACTACTAGGATTATACCCATTCCAGACCTGAGTCGGTACATGCGTCAGTTTAACCATGTGACTGTTAATTCAGCCACTGTCTGTAATCTTATAATACGGTTGAGCATATATATTGGGGTTCTATATCCATAGGTGCCATCTTCTGCCCAAGTAGCAGGTCCATAGTAATTTATGATACGTTGGGGAGGCCACTCATCATCTTCCCAACTACCTATATTCAAGGATGCTCGCTTCTTTTTATGATTTACATCATAAACCTTAACTCCCTAGGTCTCTCCTGTCTCAATTGGCAACAAGAAGAAGGATGGTTTGAGCATACCTAATACACATGCCCCTTCCCAATATTGTGGTAACTCTGAATATGCTTTCTTACCACAGATCCAGTATAGATTTGCTGGGGCTTTCCAATTGGATGTAGCAGATAAGTCAAACCATACCTCCTTTAACCCCTTAAGGACACATGACATGTGTGACATGTCACGATTCCCTTTCATTCCAGAAGTTTGGTCCTTAAGGGGTTAAATCAGTGTAATTGGCAAACGGATTAGTAGGCTCTGAGACATTTGAAGCTGACCACCAAGTAGTATCTTTAGTATTAGCATTATAGGCTTTTTGTCCCAAACAAATTAACTCACCTACAGACGTGTTATACATTGTCCCTTTCCTGGCTAAACATACATGACCTATAATGGAGGTTTTTAACCGCCATTCCGATTTACTTCTAGTACTTACTTGATGATCAGACTGAAAAGGTATCTGTTGTTCATATGTCTCAGAGCCAGGGTACCATACTTCCTTTGCCTCCCATGGCCATTGGTCTCATATATTAGTACCTCCACACACATAGCAATTAGTTACATTAAGACTACCTGCAATACTCTCAGCCAAATCAATAAATAGGTTCTTAACATTATGGGGAATTTTATCCTCAACACTCATCTCCTCATAGAAGGAATGAAAAACCTGATGAGTTTGAGTTACTACTGTCTCAGTTTCAAGTCCTACATATATTATCGTTCCTGGATCTACTCCTGTACCATATATTTTGAAACCCAAAGAGATTCCCAAACTTATCAATGAAGTGCTGTGGATTAGAAATGGTAATATGCACAGGGTTACACTCCATAGTTTTACAATATGGTGTGGTAGGCAACCTTTCGATAATCATATCTTGATCCACTGTTTTTCCCCAGGTCGCCCACCCTACACAAGACAAATAGGGACAAAAATTCAAATCTCTATACGGGCAATCAGGATCAGTAGATCTTTTACTGGGACATAAGTATTTATCATTAAACCCATAAGTTCGTTCCCATTTAAGATTACCACATACATTCCATGGCTTTCTACTACCAGAAATCGCCTTACATGAATAGCAGAATGCCCGTAGAATGTCTGGTATTTATCACAGTCCTATTTATCAGTTCCCTGGGAATTACTGTTCCGAATTACCAACCAAATTGTACGGGGTTGGAATTGGGGATCGAAACATTTAGACTCTCCTGATACTGGCTTGCACACACTGTAATCAATATCCAAATATCTACATTTAGATACAGATCCCTTACATTCATACTGTGAGTGCCAGATGAGAGTTTGGGATATTTGATTACCTGTTTTCGTAGTCTTAGTGCAACTATCGCAATTTGGTATGTCTGTACTCTTACCTTCCTGAAAAATCATAAAAATGCTAAGACACATAATAAAACACATTATTCCTGTAATCCTAATTTTTCTTCGACCGTGCGATGGCACCTCAGCTTCCCGTTTGTGAGGGCTGCAAGGATGTTGTTTTTCTGATCTTCACTTTTCTTCACAGAGATCCCTTTGAGACACTCTGGCTATGACACATAGGTAGGTGGTCAGGCTTTATTATGGCCGTCAAAACACCTACTTGCTGATATCTGTTGTTACTTTCACTAAGATGTCCCAATATCTCCTCGTATTATTTCTCACTCCGACTGAGTTGCCCGCTTTAACCGGATCTTGCAAGGATTCTCAGGATCTTGGATAGCTTGCCAAGAGTCTGATGCTGGTTTAACTCTAGAATGATGAATCCACGGAGTCACTTCTGCCACCTTTACAGCTGTTGGGGTAGATAAAAGAACAACATAGGGAGGCTAATAGGATATACCCCAAGCTTTAACTCAACATATATCGGTGTGATATTACGGGCAAGTCCAGGTGGATTATTCTCTGCCCATACTCCTGGAATGTCAAATAAAGATTCATCACTCTTAGGGTTAACACTTGTCACTATGGAGTAGAAGCGCCATTCTTCTTCTCTTGGCACCGATACCGCCATTATGCCTGGTAATCCATAAAACTTCAGAGACGTTGATCCATTGGGCAGAATGTCATCTGAACTTGAAGCTTTGCCAATAGATCTCGTCCTAGAAGTTAAACTGGACACTCCGGCATATATAGGAACTGGTGCATCACCAAATGGCCTCCCAGAATTCAATTGCGACTCTTAAGAACCGGTCTAGCTGCGCTTCTCCCAGTAGCTCCTATCACAGTTATAGTCTTCCCCGAAGGCGGAGCCACCATCTTAGTCACCACGGAATGTTCAGCACCTGTGTCGATCATGAAAGAACTTCTCTTCTCCCTATTGCTACATAGACCATAGGCTCCGCTCGGCCAAGGGGGATGGAGCCCGGTCAGTTTCAATAGTCTTCCATGATAGTGTCAGCCAGACCCACAAAATCTCTATCCTCTCTTTCTCTAGGTCTCTGCGTGGGTGGATAGTATCTGTCTCCTTGAACACTTCCTCTACTATTCCCACCATTCCCTCTAAAACTTCCTCTTCCTCTATAACTACCACTATAACCTCCTCGTACCCTTCTCTCTCCTTGTCTATCACCTTCATTCTGCTCTCTCTGTGGACACTTACTCTTCCAATGTCCCTCCTTTCTACAATACGCACATTGATTCCTATTGCTCAGCCTATTCTCATCTCCTCTATTCACTTCCCTGTCTTTCTACACTTGTGATAGCTACTGCTAGCATATCTGCCTTTTTCCTCATTTTACGTTCTTCCTCCCTCTTTGTCTCAGTTTCCCTATTCATATACACCTTATTTGCAACCTCCATTAGCTGTGACATGGATATCCCTGCAAATCCCTCTAACTTTTGCAATTTTCTTTTAATATAAAAAATAAAGAATGTGGTAAACCGCGCCAAAATAGTGCTCAGAAGTGTAGAATAAATAAATATGTTATTCATACATCTCAATCTTGATTAGTACAATTCAGTAAGAAGACCTCAAGAGAAACACAAAGAATACAAACAATAGTGCAATATGCTATAATGAGTGGATACACATATGTGCAAAATATCCGATAAAAGGCAAACTCACACTTTACAGAGCTGCTAAGAGCTCTGCTGTATATCGCCTGGACGGTATAATCCCCGTCTTAGGATATTTAGATGTAGGTAGTATGGAATATCCAACAGTTTCCAGAGCAATGACTTGCTCTGGTAGTAGTGGCTTATGGTGGTATAATCCCCACCAGAGGATATGTAGAAATAGTAGGAATCCATCAGCAACAGAAAGGATGATGAAATCAAAAGGATGGAGAAAAACTAAACTTTTATTTAAAAATAATATAAAATATAAGAATGCAGCTTCCAATCCTTTACTTAACGCGTTTCGCCCAGGTTTGGGCTTTATCAAAAGTGTGTATGTGCGGGAGCTTGACAGCCAAACCAAGCGGCCGCAACAATCCGGAGCTCCGAGACAAAAGCGTAGAAAACAAGAAAATACCCTCACAAACTACCCATAAACTGCGACAGAGACCCCCAACACCCTCCCTAATACGATGGGACGCAAAACGAAAAAACCAAACATGGAAAAAAACAACCCGGGACTCACCATAGGAGACATGTGGAGACAGGCCCGAGGAGCAAGCGAACACAACATGGCGGCGCTCCATGGAGGCTGCTCTGATTTCTCAGACGACCTCTCAGGAGAAGATTACTTACCGGCCCCCAGGGCAGGAAGGCCCTCACATCCAACCAACGTCGATACAGACTCCACACCAGTGACAGTGTCGATCCTCAAACAAATACTCGCGGACCATCATAACGACTTCCATAAAGATATCACTGCACTGCGAGGCGATCTCAAAGGAGTGACAACCCGACTAAATACAATGGAGGGCCGAATGGAAACTAACGCAAGGGACATAGGAGAACTCAAACGCACCGTGCAAGAGCTGCAACTACAGCAACGCTCACATGAAAGCCGCATGGCCGAGCACGAAGACGCCAGACGGCGTAACAACCTGAAAGTCAGGGGACTCCCGGAAGATCTCTCTGAAGCAGAACTACCGACGGTTGTTCAACGCCTGCTCACACTGATTCTGCCACCAGCACAAGCAGACCGCATACACCCCGACTACCTGTTCAGAGTCCCCAAATCGCCGAAAGCACCTACCGGGGCCACCAGGGACATCATAATTGTGTTCCGAAACAGAACGGACAAAACGGCTGTACTGGACGCCCTGCAAGGCAAGACACCCCTACAATTTGATAACAGGGCGCTGAGCTTTTATGCTGACCTTTCCAGTGGCACCCTGGCTTGGAGACGTTCCCTCCAACCTCTAACCGCACTTCTCCGCCAACAAGGCCTCAGATACCGCTGGAGACCGGCCCACACCCTCACCATATAGCAGGGATCGGTCACTCATCAGATACGGGACATTTGCGAGGCGGCACCGCTCCTGCAAGTACTGGGCCTACCTACAGACTCCCTCAAGCAAACAGGCCAGAAAAGCCCGACATCTCCGCGACACGATTGGGACCCGACTAGAACTGTCCCATTCGTGCCACAAGGACTCACACCCGACCCATACGTCGCTGTAACCACATGAACTAGGCCGGGGGCCATACCGTCCAACTAACAGGGCTCGGCAAGCTCTCTGGACTTAGAAATGGACTTTCCACTGTAACTAAAAATATATAGTAGTCTGAATGTAAGTGACCCACAATTAGCACGACACTTGATGGCATATAGCATGACGACCCCCTGGACTACCACGCATTGGCCAAGGGATCCACATCCCTTATAATCCCAGTCCAGCCTGGCCCAATAGCACAAGATGTCGCACAATAGCGACTTAGAATTAGTTCTCTCACATATAGGAGGGCACTCACCTCCATTGCCAAAAATGTGTTTTTTTTTGTTTTGTTTTAGTGATAGTATACTTTACTTAGATGTCTTAAACTGTTATCCCTACTCCTCTACCCTCGGGCGACCCCCCACCAGGTCCTGCTGTCAGCAGAAAAAGGGGGCCCGTGGGTAGAGGTCTGTCAGTTTTCTGACGGGACTTACCGCTTATTGTATTGCATTATTGCATTTTATTTTACCTCTCACAATCTGTAGTACATGTTATCAAAGCGCACCGTACTCCCATGCACCACATGTCTCCTGCTGCACTTACCCAGCTCGTTCCTTTGTTATGTTTTCTCAAAACATTTTGTCTCTTGAAAGACTTAGACCACAGTTCTAAACTGAGGTTTTAACCTTAGGAGATAAAATCAGCCCAGAGCTGTGATGTCTAGGTATGAAATAATTAGTAAGGACACATTGAGCTATTTTCACAACTAGCCCTTAACAAAGCTGGATTAGCTGGTCCTTTCTCATGAGCGGGGGCAATCAGTTTTCCTAACAAGCAGTACACCATTCTGATGGAAAAATTTCCATAGCAAACTCCCACACTACTGAGCATGGCACGGCAGGCCAAAGTGGGGTGCATGTCAGTAACTGTAGCCTTGAATTGACAATTTTGAGTTAACGTTAAATCAATCTCTTAACCTCGTTATCATTTTAGTCCCTAAATTACTCCCAAATTATTACTTTGCCTGTTGTACCTAACAGCATAAAGTACAAACTCTATCCTCCTAACTCCAAATGCAGCACCAATAACGAGTTCTACAACAGCTCATACATCTCAAATCCGTCTTAAATTACTCACAACCTAATGGTGCACATTTTACGTACCCACCCTGCTCTATCACCGCCTGACTAGCTAGACCTCTAGGTCTGCAGTGGTATCCTGGTACTGCCCCTGATTGATTATCTAACTTTGCCCTATACAATATTCCTTTAGCATGCCTTCTACAACCTGATTTTATTGCCCAATATGCTGGACACAATTGCCTTGACCTGTCTCAGTGAGACATTCAAACGCAAGTAATAAGCAGTAGCTCACCTTGCACTCACTGTGCATGCCCAAGATACTCTAGCCTCACAAGAAGTTTACTGTGTTTATATCGGGTTTCTCAAGCGCATTAGCGCCACTGTTTAACGTTGTTTTACTAATACAAATACTGAGGTACTGCTACTAGTTAACAACCTACCAAGCTACGCCTCCATATATTGTACCTTGCATTCTTCACTGTATATACTGTTATTCCTGTTACCTCAACATTCATAGCTTAATTTCTTTTTTTTTGTACTTCGTAGCCAGATTTCGCTCTGTAATACACATGTTCATGCAATCTTTACCATAGCATAGGCGACCCTGCAATGTGGAGCGTCCAGCAACTTTAATCTACTTCATTTTAGTTCATCCACCTATACTCTGATAACTCATCCGTTTAGTTCAGCATGTTATTAAAATAAGAAAAATGTGCAAACTACCATGCCACAGTTTAACTTGCATGACAACTGAAACACGCTGTTGTGGCGCTGCTTGAAATGCTGTAACCACCTGCACAACCAAAATAAAGAATTTTTAAAAAAAAGTGTGTATGTGCCTTCCATTCCACCCGACTTTTATAAGGGGTCCTGATGCTTTAATTTTCATCCGGTGTGGTGCTGTTTCCGTTTTCGTCGCAGGCGTCGACCGGAAGTGACGCACCGCGACCGCTTGTAGATGATGGGAAATGTAGTTCGTGCTGGTATTATTCAATAGAGGGAATGATAACATCCTCCTTCTCTTTGAGTCGCGGACGTCAATCGGAAGTGACGTACCGCGGCTAGCAGTGATTCATGGGATCTGTAGTCTTTATGGAGCGATCATAATAGAAACAACCATAATAAAGAAAAAACTCAAGCTTAAATGCAGTGTCTATATATCAAAAGTCCATAAATGTAGAAATATACATAATAGTAATCTACACATGGGATAAATATTGGAATTAACAATTAAGAGACAGATTCTTCTAAATCAATTATAGTGAAAGGGACATATACAAACACTGGATCTGCCCGTTGTATTGGGCCATTTTCATCCACATGTGTTGGGCCCGGTGTAAGTCGGAGGGGCATTTGGTAATGTCGGGGTTGAAGGGCACCAGTCATCTGTCGGGTTAATATGGGACTTCAGCGAGTTTTATAATAAGTTCCGGTCTAGGGGTAGTAAGGTAGGTGGAAGGGGGTGAGCTAATTCTACTAGTCAGCATTTGGCGGATGAAAAAAAAATAAATAAAAAATTTTAAACAAAAACCTACCAGTAGGTGTCACCAAAGGGTAAATAATTGTATCAAAATAATCTTTATGGGTCTAATAATAAAACTTAACTTTTAATACATTTATACATAAAATAAAACCTTATAGCAATAAATATATAAAAATAGGGTAATCAATCCTACTTCTGTCTATTGTATGTCAGTATAGAGTTAAAGATGATTATACGTCATTAATATTTTAAACAATGTAAATCAATGTACCTCCCGAAGATAGCCAGTAGGTGGCCCTAGAGTGCCTCCCTAAAGTCTAATGAAGCAGATACACTTTAATTATGTGCTTATTTTATTATTGCTTATTTTAATCACTGTTCACCCTAATATCTAGGCTTGAGTAAAGCTTTAGTTCTATGGTAAATTAAACTTCTCCGTTTGTATTTTAGTAAAGGGGATATTTTGAACAAAGCTGGGAGGGGCCCATCCAGTAACTAAAAAAGGATAAAAGTGTACTCTCGCATTTTATACCATTGATCATTTCTTCCAGTTGTATTTTACACTGTGTTCAATAGTTTTAGTTCTATTTCAATGATTATGGTACAATGTCATTGCTGAGAATTATCTAATCCAATAGACTCAATTACTGTTATTAAGAATTCTCCTCCCAATTTAACTGTTAATAAAATTCAATACTAAAATACACTCCTACCAAAAAGGAAGTCAGTTTAAATTTACAAAGAATCAGTGGGGGTTGTTTGAAACAAAAGAACAGATAGGTATGTGGGTAGGCGGTGACAATAGAACAGGGGGAATGCAAATACTAGCTATACCAGTTTTAGCTTGGGAGGAAGAGTGGGGGAATGGCTACTCTGGCTCTGGAGGATGAATAGGGGGTTGGTAATCAGATGCAAGGGGGGAGGTGTCCAAACTAGGTGAAATTAAGGCCTTAGTGGACAAACAGGTTCTGGCTATCATGGACTCCATTGTTCCTCTTAGCACAGCTTGATCCATTTAGCATATTATTTATAACAATGTAAACCTGCTGTATTAAATCTGGATCAAGGATCCACAGGAACACTGGTTACCAGAACAGGCCTTCCTCTGCTACAGAGAGTATTTTAATCTTTTGGGGGACAGTGTTACACCATAATTACAAACAGCATATTCCTTTATAAAGTTTTTCATCATACACGACAAGGGATCAACAATCTTTGAGTCAGACATACTGGCAACGGAGCGTCTAATACAAAAAAACACAATACCCCAAACACACTTCCAACAGTCACACTCGTTTCCCTGGCAACAGCACCATGTGGCACAGTTGCTAAGCCAAACATACACACGATAACACGCAGAGAATTCTCATACATACAGTGATATCACAACATCTCACTCACAAAGATTTACCAAACACTACTTATCTCTGTAACTATAAATCGTCTCTACAATTATCCGTACTATAAATCAACTTTTAACTAACCAACTATATCACATTCTAGTAATCTCATCTTTACCGTCCATGGTTCTGGTACAGTTAGTAAGTGGTTATAATACAGTTTTAAAGTCACAGATCAGTTAGTAACAGTTATGGTATTATACATATAAGATAAGACAACAGTTGTTAGTAATTTTTACACAATGTCAGTGGTTATAGTACATGTCAGTGGTTATGGTACCATGCACTATTTTACAGTTATACACACAATTTACACTCCCACTAGACGGCAGAGCTCAAGCTTTCTAGCAGGACATACAATTTAACCAATTCATCAACTACAGTATATTTAACAACATTTACAATAATCCCAACTACTCTAACTGGCCAGCACCTCGACAGCTTTCGATCTATTTGTACACCAGAGATTCAATAAGTCTTCGCTGCCCAGACACTACACAGGGGAGGGCTGGCAGCCTTAGGCCTGGGGGGCAAAACCAGTCAAGTGGCCCATTGCGCCACCAAATCAGTTCACCATCCATGCCCACCTTTTTCTGGTTTTATAACGGATATTGATGTTATGCTAATCAGTAGCTCTTTGCCATACCCGCTCCTTCACGGCTCTGACTTTCAATGTTGTCAGAGCACAGGCTGAGAATCTCTGAGCCTGTGCTCTGACTCACTAACTGAGCGCCGGAACCACGAGGGAGAGGTTATGATCTGACTGCACCTACTGCTGGTGCGCACCAGTGGACCACCAGCGAATCGTTTAAATTAAATATGCTGGTGTACCCAACTTGTGAGCTGTGTTGGCCGCCGGGCGCCTCTGTTGTCATGGCACCCTGCGTGACCGCACAGCTTGCCCACCCCAACGGCTGGCCCTGCTGACACACACTGATGTTACTACTTAGACATCCCTCAATATTAATACAGAGATGAGAGTAAACACCAATAAACTGTGGAAACAGTTTAGAGCTGATCCCCCCAAATTTATAAAGGTTTGCTTAGAGGATTTATTCAAGATTAAATCATGCCTCCTCCTCTCTCCCCCATGCGCTGCTCTGTAGGCTGGGAGGAAGTGAAGAGTAATCACAGTCTCCCAGCACAACGCCACCTGTGGCTGCATGGGGAACAGCTGTTTAATGTAATGCTTGCAGGACGGCCAGCTGCTGCAGAACCTCTTTGTTTCCGTCTCTGCAAAGGGCTCCAGGCACTGCTTGTTGTGAGTGTGAGCCACTGTAAATTAGGGGCAGAGGGCACTTGCACTGCGGTCAAGACAGGTCTGGGCAGGAGGAGAGTGCAGTGCAATCAGTGCACTCCCCTCCTGTGGGTCACCAGTAGACTGGTGCACCTGCCCAGGATCAGAGCCGGTGCAAGGATTTTTGCCGCCCTAGACAAAATATAAATTTGCCGCCCCCCCCCCCATGTGACATCACAATGCCCCACCCATATGATCTGCCATATGAACTAACGCCAGTGCTGCACACAGTGTGTGTTTACATTAAAAAGCCTGCAGGGACCAGCTATAGACACCAGAACCACTTCATTAAGCTATTATAGTGTCCCTTTAATGTGAGGTAAATAATAGATTAGTGTCACTAATAATATACTAGATTGCCTACTTACAATTAGATGAGGATGATGATGGGCTGCAGTTTGGCTCCACTGGTCTGGTGTAGAACAGAACCTCTGGAGGCTGTTTGCAACTGTGGTCACAAAATTCAACGTTCTGGGAGAATTGGAAGCAGCTCCATTTTTGGGGGGCCTCTTACACAGCTCAAGGTCTGGGCCCCAGTGCCTGACGGTGAGTATGCCCATAAGGCCCACTCATAAGTCCACTTATATGTTCCACCCACCCATGAGCTCGCTCACAGGGAGTGGAGTGTGTAGGGGATGTGTTATGTGTTATCTAATATGTGTGCTTATGGTATGTAGTGTATAGGGATACCAGTTTGTGCAGGTGATGCAGTGTGTTTGTGTGTAGTGGAAGCAGTGTGTATTTGTGTATAAGGGATGTATTATGTGTTTCTGGTTGTGTGTGAGGGATGCATTGTGTGAATCTGTGTTTGTATGCATAAGGGATGCAAGGTGTGTGTCTGTATGTGTGTGCATTGAGTGTAAGAGATGCATTGTGTTTCTGTGTGTATGTAAGAAAAACAGTGTGTGTGTTTGCATGTGTGTGTAAGTGTTTGCATTGTATGTTTCTGTGTATGTGTGCAAATGATGCATTGTCTTTGTGTGTAAGGGTTGCATTGTGTGTGTGTGTGTAATGGATGCATTGTGTGTTTCTCTGTGTGTAAGGGAAGCATGTTCAGTTTCTGTGTATGTATAGGGATGCATTGTGTGTTTCTGTGTATGTATAGGGATGCATTGTGTGTTTCTGTGTATGTATAGGGGTGCATTGTGTGTTTCTGTGTATGTATAGGGATTCATTGTGTGTGTGTGTGTGTGCGCGTAGTGTTAAAGAGCTCCCTGTCTTGCCCCCTGTCCTATAGAGCTGTCCCTTCTGTCCCTTAGAGCTCTCCCCTGCCCCTTAGTGCTCTCTCCTCTCCCCCACCCTCCCCTAGCGGTCTCTTCTCACACTCACCCACCCTCCCTGTGCTCTTCTCATCCCCCCTCCACCCTCCCTGTGTTCTTCTCACTCCTCCCTCTGTGTGTTCTCACCCCCCCTGTGTTCTTCTTACTCCCCCCTTGTTCTTCTTACCCCCTTCTTCTTATTACTCCCCCCTTCTTCTTAACCCTCCTACTTCTTCTTACCCCCTCCTTCTTCTTCTTGCCCCCTCCTTCTTCTTCTTACCCCATTCTTCTTCTTACCCCCTTCTTCTTACCCCCTTCTTCTAATTACTCCCCACTCTTGTTCTTACTCCCCCTATTCTTACTCCCCCCTCCCCTCTTCTTACTCTCCCCTCTTCTTACTCTCCCCCCTCCCCTCTTCTTACTCTCCCCCCTCCCCTCTTCTTACTCTCCCCCCTCCCCTCTTCTTACTCTCCCCTCCTCTTTTTACTCCCCCCTTCCCCTCTTTTTACTCCCCCCTCCTCTTTTTACTCCCCCCTCCCCTCTTTTTACTCTCCCCCTCCCCCCTCCACTCTTTTTACTCTCCCCCTCCCCTCTTTTTACTCTCCCCCCTTCCCCTCTTTTTACTCTCCCCCCTTACCCTCTTTTTACTCTCCCCCCCTTCCCCTCTTTTTACTCTCCCCCCCTTCCCCTCTTCTTACTCTCTCCTCCCCTCCCCTCTTCTTACTCTCCCCCCTCCCCTCTTCTTACTCTCCCCCCCTCCCCTCTTCTTACTCTCCCCCCTCCCCTCTTCTTACTCTCCCCCCTCCCCTCTTCTTACTGTCCCCCCTTCCCCTCTTCTTACTCTCCCCCCTCCCCTCTTCTTACTCTCCCCCCTCCCCTCTTCTTACTCTCCCCCTCCCCTCTTTTTACTCTCCCCCCTCCCCTCTTTTTACTCTCCCCCTCCCATCTTTTTACTCTCTCTCTCCCCCCCCTTTTTTACTCTCTCTCCCCCCCCCCTTCTTACCCCCTCCCCTGTAGGTGGCCGAGCTGCACTCCGGTCCGCGGTCCCGGCCGGAGTGATAGGAAGGTGCTCAGTGTGCACCTTCCTGTCAGTCCGGCCGGAGTTTCTGTTTCCTGTACCCGGCCGGACTGACAGGAAGGTGCACACTCAGTGTGCACCTTCCCATCACTACGGCCGGGACCACGGACCGGAGTGCAGCTCGGCCACCTACAGGGGAGGGAAAAGTAGCTGCAGCCGTCTGAGCGCTCTTTACAGAGCGCTCGGCGGCTGCAGCGTTTAAAGGGCCGGCCCACCGCGGCCGGTCCTAAAATAATTTTGGGCGGCCTGGGGGGCAATTGCCTCCCTGCCCCCCGGCCCAGCCCGCCCCTGACACCACATATAGCGAACTAGTGGGCGGAATTTACACCAATACCCATTTAGTCTATATACGCTATCAATAATCTAGTGGCTGGATTTACAACAGAGCACACTTAGTTAAGATAGGGTGAAATCTAGCAAACTATAATATACAACAGAGTCTGCTTAGTTTCGCCGATCTCCCCGACCTAGCAACCAAAACTTACACCTAGCATGCTAGTCAAGGCAGGACATCGGTGTCCGACATAAGCTATTTACACCAGAACTCAGTCTGACAATACCACCTATATTAGACGGGCTGACTACAGAGCGTCTAATGTCCAGATAAGCAGTGCGCCTTTGCTTCTTCCTTCCAGAGGGAAGGGGCCAATTCCAATAACCGGTTCCAAATATAAAACCCCTTGTGGGTCTACCGCTCTAACGGTATCCGTCTTACCTGTTAGTTCCTGGCCCTGGGTTCAACATTCATCGACGGGGCACCCCGGTACTCACTGCGCAGAAGCCGATGATCTCCTGGACAAAAGGCCAGTGGCGCCGAGACGAAAGGAGGTCCACGCAGAGGTCCAGGGGTGCTGCCACGGAGAACGCTGGTAAAAAGCTTTACCATCTCAAATCTCTGCGCCAGCTTCCGTGCGATGAGAAGTTCCCGGCCAATGCACCAATTATGTTGCTGAGTAAACTTACAGAAGCCAAACACAGAGAGATGGATGCAGGTCTTCAGGAAGTAGGAAGTCTTTATTAACATACCGATCGGGTCTCACACTGAACTTGTGTTCAAAAGGTATGAGCCCAGAGCACATGGAGTACATTCCTTATATAGCAATATAGCTCCTCCCATTAATAGCTATGCCCACACATACCCTTAACCAATCAATGAGCAGAGTATAGACTTGTTCATCTGGTCAGACCACATGGCTCATCCAAGACAAAGGAGAAATAAGTGCAATTTCAGTTCCTGCATTCCTGCACATGCTCAGTACATTGATGACAGTATCCTAGCTGCGTGTAGCTAACTAACTGACACAACATACACATATGCCACGTGGAAATCTCGGCCTACTAAATTTACATTCACCGCAATATGATTAATTGTCTGTCTGAAATGGAGGTACACTGACAAACAAACCTAAAGTTTGTTTGAAACAGTAAAAAAAACACATACTGGTCCTTAGAGTGGCCGGGCTAGTGCCTAAAACAGATAAACTAAATGTCTGTAAGCAGACAGAGTAAACAAAAGACAGGCAGAAGTCTAGAATAACTGATGCACAGAATCGATAATCAATCCAAGGTCAAAATACCAGAGAGCAAGAATGGTCAAACAAGTCGAGGTCAGAAAAAAGTAAATCCAATAAACAGTATAAACACACTTTCAGGTAACAAGAACCACAAGAGGGCACGAAACAGGTACAACCAGGAAGTATATATATACATACACCCTCTACTGGGTTGTGATTGGTTACAGAGGACCATGATGTCTCAATCATGTGTATATCATCAAAAAGTGCCACATAGACTGACATTGTAAAAGGAGACAAATGGAAGGGTTCCATGTCATGTGTGATGTCATAATGAGGCACCAGGAAGCTAGGGATGAGTGGGTGTGCATCAAAACACAGAAGAGATATCACTACCGTGATTGCATGACACGGCAAGGGACAGGTGTGGTGACAATGTCAGACTTAGCACAAAAATGCATTATTTTCTAGGAATCATCTTCTTTGATCATACTTTGTAATGGCCGAGAGACATATACCCAGGACTGCATGAGAAAAGCAATCTAACTCCCAAATGGAAGAGAATTGAGCAGTGAGAGTGCAGAGGCATAGTCTATTCACCAAAACCACTTCAAATATGTTTTGGTGCTTACCGTATCCCTGTAAGGAATCTTCCAGATCTACCTAATTAGCTGTTCACATGGGGGTGTGAAATAGCATGGATTTTGCAGAACATCCTGCATGGCAATAATACACTGTTTTAGGCAG
Organism: Pelobates fuscus; assembly: GCF_036172605.1. Classification (NCBI taxonomy): domain Eukaryota; kingdom Metazoa; phylum Chordata; class Amphibia; order Anura; family Pelobatidae; genus Pelobates; species Pelobates fuscus. The sequence goes on from NC_086317.1 coordinate 364,770,585, forward strand.
GCCTAACCCATCCCAAAAAGTAGATGTTCCTGTCTCTTTTTCCTTTTTTTGTAGTTCTCTACTTAGTATATATTCTCCAGTTTTTCCCTATTTTGGTTACTTTCCTTGGGGAATGCCTCAGTGAGGTGGTATTGTTATAACTTGTGCTGGTTATGGGGAAGACGTGTCCATGGAAGAGTCTTGTAGGCACGAAACATGGAATGCAACGGCAGATAAGAACCAGTCTGCCCATCTAGTCTGCCCAATTTTCTAAATACTTTCTGTCACGATTCCGGGGAACCCAACACGCTAACGCACACACAGACACACACACAGAAAGTGTGCAGTACCGGTCCTTAGAGTGGCCGGGCTAAGCACACACAGAATAGTCAGGAGACAAGCCGAGTAAGGGGAACCAGAAAACAGAATAACGAGAAACAAGCCGAGGTCAAAGGGTAGGAGAAAGTCACAAAGTCAGTATAACAAGCCAGAGAGTACGTAACCAGAAAACACACGTTCACAATCAATACTATGAAGCAAAGACCACAACAGGGCACAGAAAGACAGGAAAGGTAAGTATTTAAATCCTAGTCTGAATCCTGATTGGCTAACCACCAATCAGTATTAACAAACACACGTGGGGGATATCTATACCCCCCACTGTGTTTGTTGCACTGTAGCTTTAACGCCGGGTCACGTGAGTGACCCCGGCGCTTAGATAATAGTGCCGGCTCCCAGCATGCAGCGTTAGACATGCTGCCGCTGGGAGGAGGAGAGGAGGACGCGAGCGGCGTGTCAAGAGGAGAGGACGCCGCTCGCTTATCGGTAAGGGGAGAGGGGACCGCGGGCGGCGACGGACCGAGGGTGAGTGCTGCGAGAGGATTGCAGCCTCCCCTCACCGCCGCCCGCGGAGCCCTGACACTTTCATTAGTCCCTGACTTTATCTTATATCTAGGATAGCCTTATGTCTATCACACGCATGCTTAAATTGAGCACTGCCACAATGCTGTACTGACAATTACTATGTGTCTATGTGAAAATTGGGAATGTTTGGCAATGACCCATTTTGTTATTTATATATTTAATTATATATAGAATTTATTAAAGCCGTGACATTTTATCCACTTTAAATTGGTGTCCGTGTCTTTTTGGGAGGTTCAAATGTTATGGTTCAGGACATATGCACAAAAGAACAACTATGCGCATGTCATGTGTTATCAGATTACTAAAGCTTGAACTTTTACTCACCTGCTTGAGTGTGGATATATTTTCCCATTGGGGATCTCTTGTTGCAAACACTAGAACTATTTATTATGGTTTTCAACCACTTTTGTTAAAATTTGAGTTTTGACAAACAAATACATGATTTGTTGCTCCATACTTAAAAACAAACAAACAACCAACCATGTTCATTGATATTGGATCAAAGAAAATAAACAGTTTGTAATGACCAATTCTCATCCCTGAAGGCGATTTGTAAATGTGTTGAAAAAGTCAGCCATATGGGATTGTTTTGAAGTACATCCAAGATGGTGGAACCTCTGGCTTACTTTTCCTGAAAATAGAAACTGTAAAATTAAAGGTTAGATTAAAGGTAACACTTGTCAAAACCAATCCTCGACAACCATAATCCTATGAGAGTTTTGTGAATTTTAGGATTAGCTGCTTCCCCACCAATGTCATATATATGTATGTGCTCAATGCACCAAAACTCTCTTTTTGAAATACATGAATTTTCAGGCTTTTCTCCCTGCAGAACCAGCAAACAGCATCTTTATAATGTAGGTAAATGGCTGTTCTATTTCTAGCAACCATGATTGGATTGGATATAGATACCCCATCCTGCCTCTGATAATGACAAGTGGCATATGGAGTACATTACAAATCCACTACTTTTAGCAGATTAGGCTGTCATTTGTTCAAATACAAGGATTGTTTTGCTGAAATTTAATGCAATTCTAGTTTAGTTTTATTTTGTGTCAGGCTTTATCAAATCAACCTACAAGTGTTCAAATGTTCCACTGCTTGGTCTTCCATACAACACTTTAACTAGTTAACCCCTTAAGGACTGAGCCAAATGTACACGTTGTGATCAAAACAAAACGTAAACAAGAACTTGAATTTGCGCTATATGTCTGTTCAGGCGTAATTCACCTCTTTCATATTATGTGCACCCACACTTATTTTATATTATTTTTTTTTCAGGGGAAACAGGGCTTTCATTTAACATCAAATATTTCGGTATGAAACATAATTTAATATGCATAAAATATAAAAAAAATTGGAAAAAATAAGAATTTAATTTTTTTTTGTTCCACATGACATTTTAACTGTGAATGTCATAATACTGTTTGCTTTTACTGCAATAAAATACACATATTTGTATTCATCAATGTCTCACATGTAAAACAAAAAGTACCCCCTATGTACAGGTTTTATGGTATTTTGGAAAGTTACAGGGTCAAATATAGCATGTTACATTTTTTTAGTTTTTTTTACATTGAAATTCGCCAGATTGGTTACGTTGCCTTTGAGACTGTATGGTAGCCCAGGAATGAGAATTACACCCATGATGGCATACCATTTGCAATAGTAGACAACCCAAAGTATTGCAAATGGGGTATGTCCAGTCTTTTTTAGTAGCCACTTGGTCACAAACACTGGATAATGTTAGTGTTATTATTTGTTTGTGTGTGAAAAATGCAAAAAACTAATTTGAACGCCAATTTTGGCCAGTGTTTGTAGTATGTGTTTGCTTACAAGGAATGTTTGCACGTATTGTATGTGTGAGGGGCACAGTATGTTGGTTGTGCTGTGTGTATGTGTGAAGGGTGCAGCATGTGTGTGAGGGATGCAGTGTGTGTGTAAGAGTGGTGCTGTGTGTGTGAGGGTATTCTTATGCCGTCATATTCTATGTTTCTAATTTTCTTTGTCTGTTAACAAGAGTGCTGTGTGTGTGGCTGAGGGTGCTGTTAGTGTGTGTGTAAATATGTTTGAGGGATTGTGTGTGTGTGTGGGGGGGGGCAGATTTAAATATATATGTAAGGTAAGAAGGGAGTGGGGGGGAGGGGGGACCATGCTGCAATCCCTGGTGCCTCTAGTGGTGAGAGTGAACTCTAGCCTGCGATAGATAGTCCAGACTCACTGAGTTAAACAAAGGCAAGTCCAAGCTGGTAAGGGTTAACAAAGTTAAAGATCCGGCTTGTAGGAGATAACAAAGGCAGATCCAGGCTTGTGATCTGGAGGGAGTCCATACAACAACTGAGCCCAGAACCCAGAGGGTCCTGTGCTTAAACAGGGGAGAGGAATGGGAGTCCTCCCATGAGGAGGGGCCTCTGGGCCTATATAACTGCAATATGGAAGATGCACAAAGAACAATAAAAGGTAAGCGCTAATTCACAAACAATATGAAGGTAGGCTGCAACCTTAGCGAAGGGGATCCCTGTTTTTATTCCATTTGAAGAAGCCACATTTGGTGAAACGCGTTATGGTTTTAAATTGTGTATTTTAGCAATAAAAGTCTTTTGGTTACCTAAGTCGTACCAACTTTCTTTTTATTGTAATTTATATGCACTTTTTTATGTTTTTTTTATACTAAATTTTATTCTACCTGGCAAACTTCTATCTGTTCCTGTATCCTGATTTTTAGGAAGTCTGGGCAATAAAATTAAATGCAGTAAAAGCAGAGCAGTTACCTCAGAAACCAACAGAAGGGGGGGGGGGGGCGAAGGAGCATATAGATCAGGTAAGTGAGGGATGGGGGAAACAGTCTAGAGGAAGGGTCAGCAAGGAGCAGGAAGGTAAAGTAAGAGAAGGAACAGAAAGGAGAAGGAACAGAAATGAGCAGGAAGGGACATCAAGGAGCAGACAGGAGCACAAAGGTAAAGTAGGAGAAGGAGCACAAAAGAACAGAAATGAGCAGGAAGGGTCTGCAAGGAGAAGGAAGGGTCAGCAAGAAGCAGGAAGGGTCAGCAAGGAGCTTGAAAGGGCAGGAGGAGCACAAATGTAAACGGACAGAAGGAGCACAAAGGTAAAGGAGCAGAAAGAATCAGAAGGAGCACAAAGGTAAAGTAGGAGAAGGAGCAGCAAGGAGCTGGAAGGGGCAGCAGGGAGCAGAAAGGTAAAGTGGGAGAAGGAGCAGAAAGGAATAGAAAGCAGGAAGGGTCAGCAAGAAGCAGAAAGGGTCTGCAAGGAGCATAAAGGGGCAGCAGGAGCAGGAAACAACAGAAGGAGCACAAAGGTGAAGGAGCAGAAATGAGCAGCAAGGAGCAGAAATGAGCAGCAAGGAACAGAAAGGGGCAGCAAGGAACAGAAAGGGGCAGAAGGAGCACAACAGTAGAGGAGGAGAAGGTGCAGTATGGGTCAGCAAGGAGCAGGAAGGGTCAGCAAGGAGCTAGAAAGGGCAGCAAGGAGCTAGAAAGGGCAGCAAGGAGCTGGAAGGGACAGAAGGAGCAGGAAGGAGAAGGAACAGAAATGAGCAGGAAGGGACATCAAGGAGCAGAAAGGATAAGGAACAGAAATGAGCAGGAAGGGACATCAAGTAGCAGAAAGGGTCAGCAATGAGCTGGTAGAGGCAGAAGGAGCACAAAGGTAAAGTGGGATAAGGAACAGGAAGGGTCAGCAAGGAGCAGAACCGGGCAGCAAGAAGGAGGAAGGGTCTGCAAGGAGCAGGAAGGGTCTGCAAGGAACAGAAAGGGGCAGCAAGGAGCAGAAGGAGCAGAAAGGAACAGAAAGGGAGAAGGAGCAGAAAGGAACAGAAAGGGACAGCAAGGATCAGAAAGGGCAGCAAGGAGCACAAAGGTAAAGTAGGAGGACCAGTAGAAAGGGATCAGAAAGAGAAAGGAGTAGAAGGGTGCAAAAGAAGCAGCAAGTAGCAGAAAGGTAAAGGAGCAGAAGGAGCCAAGGAGGAAAGAAGACAGTGTCAGAAGAAAAATAAGACTGTGTCAAATGAAGGAGAAGAAAATGAGATTGGAGCAGGAAGGACAAGTGAAGTGACCCCTCCACTTTTTTCTGGACACCAAATCATAAGGCTTTAGTACCTGGACCTGGCTGGGAAACTTTGAACCTTCTCATCTCCCCAGTTAAAAAAATATATAATTGTTAATGTGTTCACTTTTATTTACTGAGTGTCGGGAAGCACAGAGTGCCGCTGGGTATGAGTGCCACTGATTGGCTAGAGCGGTCAGCTGGCACTCTAAGACAATCAGTAGCTACCTATTCATAAAAAACTAAAACATTTTTATGAACCGGCAACTAGCGATTGGCTTAGAGCATCAACAGACCACTCTAGCCAATCTGCACTTCCTGACACTTCGTTTCAGAAGCCAAATACCACTGAGCGACCTGGAGATCTGGAGGTGGAGGAAGCCTTTGGGGTTAAACCATTTGAGAGCGGTTTAACCCCTTAAAGGAAAGAGAACACCCAGGGGCTTCCTGGCATCAGAGCATTTTCATTTAGATGAAGTTGTTATGATGACCAGAATGTTCCTTTAATTTGCTTAAGTGTCAGGAATACACTTAAGTGTATGTATGTATTCCTGACACCATAGTTGTGAAAACGCTATTCACCCTGGCTTTATTTGATAATGATTATGCCCCTCCCCTTCATGACACTGTCAAAAAGGGACTAAACATGGATGTCATTACAATTCCTGCTGACCCTCATGAACCTATCTAGTATGATTTGGGCCTGCTGAAATTAACAACATTTAAAGAAAATAAATGGTTGGAATTAGCAAAGCTACGGGGCGGCACTTGATGCTTGATTTAAAATAAAATGCTGCAGATTTATAAAGGTAAGGAAAAGCAGGTTACTAGAGGATTAAAAGCAAAAGGAGATTTAATAGAAAATAAATTGTAGTAACATCTCCTGCCAAAAGCAAAAACATGACAATAAATAGCATGTCTCAGTGTTATCTCAGATAATCCCTGCAGACAAGGAAAATAGACATTTTTATTGTTTTTTTATTTAAAAAAAAAAAGAAAAAGATAATTTTAGATTGTAGAAGCTGTATTTAGTTAATTTGACAAATTGCAATAGTGTTCACACAGTGAAGAATAAAAGCAATTGTTCTGAGATTTGCAATCAAGTAAATCATAAGTATGGACTCCTGGGGGGCCCACTACATTTCACCAAACAAGGTCCCAAGCTAAAAAAAGTTATACACAGAAGATAATTAATTGGGCATTGACAAAGCGTATCAGGGCAGGAAGGAGAATGGGAACACTTTGCTAGCAATAAATGTATTACAATGTAGATGTGAAAGGTAATTTTTCATTTATGAGAACGTGTTTTCGGGGGATTTATACTGAGCTCAGTGTTATATATGGAATAATTACAAAGCTGAATAAAAGACTCAAATTCCCAGATGAAAGAATTAAAAATGTTTTAACACTGATCCAATTGACCTTAAGTAGATTTGTTCATATAACTTGGAAATGATAAATACTGTATTTCAAATACATTAAAAAGCGATGTTAAGGACAGTAAAGATACTTTATTATGCCGTTGAATGTTAAAGTGTATGAGTACAGCAGCAATGGGGAAAAACTTGTTCAATTTAAGCACTACAGGCATGTTCTTTTGTAGCTAAGCCATACACTGTCGTCTTTAAAAAACTTCAGCTCTATTAAATGTAGGGTGCCAAGCCAGCATAAATCCAAGCTAGGAAAAAAATGAACTAGATCCATTTTTCTTCCCACTGCAAGTGAGTGAAACTTTACCGCACTTTTAGTAAGGTCAGAAGATTTCCATTTTTGCAGCTTATTTTACCTGAATAATGCATAACAAGTTCAACCAATCTAACACAATGGTATTGTAAGTACATTGCCGGTAGTACTGTTAAGCTTTGAAAATTAAACATAATTATTGTCATACATTTTCAATACCTTTCTCAAATCTCAGGGTTAACTACTATTGCAAGTAGCTAATAGAGTTCACTTGGGTGACGAATGAGGATATGAAAGAGCATGGTATTTGGAACAAAAGGAGAGAGAGATATCAAATGCAAGAAAATGAAAGGGAGATATGTTTTTCTTTCTTATATTGAAGGTAGCTGCAAATGTATGAAAAAAGGCCTGAAAATGGTGATTACTACACATATTGAGCTGTAATATAACAAAAATAGGTAAAAAGAGTAAAAAGGATAACTAACTTTGGTATAACCAGAAACCTCTTGTTTAGGAACTGAGATTTGAGTTTTCTTTGGTGATTTTTATGGGTTTAATTCCCTAGAACAGTAATGGCTAACCATTGCATCTAGCCTTTAGTTTTCAGGGGTCCAAGGTTATCTAACAGTGGCTTAGATTGCAGTCTAGTTTAAAGGGACACTATAGTCACCAAAACAACTCTTGCTTAATGAAGCAGTTTTGGTGTAATTATGTTTCTAAAGTCTCACTTCTCAATTCCCTGCCATTTAGGAGTTAAACCACTTGTGTTTCTGTTTAAGCAGCGCTAGCCACACCTCCCCAGGTTATGACTCACACAGCTTGCATGGAAAAAAAATGGTTTCATTTTCAATCAGATGTAACTTACTTTAATAATAATAAATTTTTTTATCTCTTGCTCTGTAAAATGAACTTTAATACAGGAGGCTCGTGCAGGGTCTAGAAAACTATTAACGGTGCAGGATAAATTCTAAATGAAAAATAATTTGCAATAAAGAAAGTCTAAACCTTATATAACTCTTTACTGGAAGTGTTTAGAAAGGCTGTGTAAAGCACATGCAGGGAGGTCTGACTAGGGCTGCATAAACAAAGTGATACAACTCCTAAATGGAAGAGAATTGAGCAGTGAGACTGCAGGGCCATACAAAAACGGCTTCACTAAGCTAAAGTTTTTTGGTAACTATAGTGTCATTTTAATATGGTACAGTATTAATCCATTACACATCACACAATATTAGGAGTTCAAGGAACTATTTTTAATTCATGCACATTATTATTGTTTTTTAATTGCTTGGCTATCTTTCCGACCCCTTTCTTACAGCTTACATTTATGCAACTTCGATAGGATTGTCAGTTTTCTGCATTTTTTTTCACAGGTAACCTTCTTTCTGCAAAATAATAATCAAACAGGAAGGTAGATAAATATACTATGTGTTTTAATATTTGTTAGGGGGTGTTTATCCAGAAGTGTGTGTTTGTGTGTGTCTGTCAGTGTGCATGTGTGTGTGTATATATGTCAGTGTGTATCTTTATGTGTGTCTGGCAGTATGTATTTATTTCTGACAGTGTGTATTGTATGAGTTGCATGTAGCAATGTGTATCTGTGTGCAATTGTTTATCTGGGATTGTGTTTTTGTATGTAAGCATGTGTATCTGGCAATGTGTATCTGTGATTGAGTCTGGTACATGGTATCTCTGTGTTTTGCAGGATGTACCTGTTTGTGTGTCTCTGAGTATCTTTTTTTGGAATGTGTGTCCAGGGCCGCCACCAGAAATTTTGGGGCCCCTAACTCAGCTCAGGGTCTGGGCCCCCAGGGGCCCGCCTCCAAATACCGCCCACTGGGTCCACCTCCAAATACCGCCCACAGGAATACATACACAGACACAAACACACACACTGATACAAAAGGACACAGATACATACTAACAGACACACATACGGAAACAGACATACACGCATACAGGCATACATACTGACACACACATACAGAGACATACACACCGGCATACATAGTAAAAGACAGACACATACTAACATACATACAGACACACATGCATGAAGACATAAAGACACATACATACATACAGACACCGACATACATACATACATACATACACACATTCATACATACAGACATACAGACACCCATACACACATACATTCATAATGACATACAGACATAAATTCACACATACAGACTGACATACATGCATACAGACATACGTTCATAATGATATGCAGACATACATTCATACTGACATACAGACATACATACACACACATATACATACACACACAGACAGACATACATACATACATAGGCATACATGCATGCAGTCAGACAGACAGACATAGACATACATACATGCATGCATGCATCCAGACAGACATACATAGACATACATACATACATACAGACAGACAGTCAGGCATACACATACATACATGCATACATGCATACAGGCATAGACATACGGACATACAGACATACATAGACATACATGCATACGGACATACAGACACATACATACATACAGACATACAGACATACATACATGCATAGAGACAGACATGAATACATACATACACAGACATATACATATACATACACAGACAGACATACATACAAACACATACATAGACATACACATACACATACATATACATACAGACACATGTATACATACATCCACAGACATACATACATATATAGACATACATCCACAGACATACACATACAGACATACACACATAGATATACATACATATACATACAGACATACAGACACATACATACATACATACATACACAGACAGACACATACATACACATACATGTATACAGACATACATACATACAGACACATACATAGACATACATACACAGTGCTCATTTTCTAGCCACCCTCCTGTCTCTTACCTTTGCAGGAGGGTGGCTGGGGATGATGGGAGTCGGCATGACTCCTTCACTTGCGCGCGCGCGCTCCTCCCGCGCGGAGTGTGCTGGGAGGAAGTGACTACTTCCTCCCAGCAGCACTTGCGGCGTTTTTTTTTTTTTAAAGGGGCCCGGTCGCGCTATATCACGGCCACAGCGCTGACCGGGCCCCTGAAGGAGGTTGTCACCCCCTGATGGCGGCCCTGTGTGTGTCTGTTTGGGAGTATGTGTATATGTGTCATAGAATATGTGCTGTGGGTGGGGGTGGGGTGAGGGGGCAGTCAGTGGCTTCAAGGGGCCCAATAAATTTTGATGGCAGCCCTGACCTTTCCTCCATGTATGGCTTGTAGTAACTCCTGTTTAAGGTGCATGATAAGAACAAGGTGTGCTGACTCAAGTAAGTGACATTTGTTTATGAAAAGATTCAGTGGGCAAATGCATTAGTTAAGTCTACAGATTCTTACATGTGTTAGTCTCACTATGTATATTTCTAATGTATCTAACTGCTAATAGTTTTTTCTTCTGTTTCCTTAAATGGACCCTCCAGATCAACAGAATCCTGCAGTGCCCCTCTCCATCCCTACCCCCATTCTACGTTGCTGAAGGGGTTACAAACCCTTCAGTCACTTACTTGAATCCAGCGCAGATGTCCCTCAGTGCTGGGTCAGGCTCTGCCCACGCTCCTCCCCTGCCGACGTCAGCCAGTGGGGGAGACCTAATGCGCATGTGCAGCAATGGCAGAAGTGGTCAGGGTTCCTGTAGTGTCCCTTCAATTTTCCTTCTTCATGCTCATTACTAGTTCAACTTTTAACTACACCTGCCAATCCACAAGGCTACAGAAAGGCTTTTGTCATTGCACAGCTCTTCTGCCAGGACAATGCTATATTTAGAAAAGTTCAAAATGAATAACCCTTCTTTCCCAGATTATAAATTCTACTGTGTGGTCCTGTCCACATGGTTTTTATGCTAGGTCTTCCTCAGGGCCAGTTGTATCCTCCTTCCTGCCACAAGGCCAGTTTCCTCAATGCACCCGATATACCGTATTTTTCGCTCCATAAGACGCACCACACCATAAGACGCACCTAGTTTTTAGAGGAGGAAACACAGAAAAAAAATATTCTGAACAAACTGTCCCTTAGTGTTTCTTAACACCCCCCCTCCTCTGTCCCATAGTGTTCCTTACCACCCACTCCCCTCCCTTGTCCTATAGTGATCTTTAACCCCCTCCCCTGTCCTATAGTGATCTTTAACTCCCCTCCCCTGTTCCATAGTGATTTTTAAACCCCCTCCACTGTCACATAGTGATCTTTAACCCCCCTCCCATGTCCCATAGTGATCTTTAACCCCCCTCCCATGTCCCATAGTGATCTTTAACCCCTCCCCAGTTCCATAGTGTTCCTTACCACCCACACCCCTCCCCTGTCCTAGAGTGATCTTTAACCCCCCTCCCATGTCCCATAGTGATCATTAACCCCCCCCCTGTCCCATAGTGATCTTTAACCCCCTCCCCAGTTCCATAGTGTTCCTTACCACCCACACCCCTCCCCTGTCCTAGAGTGATCTTTAACCCCCCCTCCCCTGTCCTATAGTGATCTTTAATCCTCCCTCCACTGTCCCATTGTGATCTTTGACCCCCCTCCCCTGTCCCATAGTAATCTTTAACCTCCCTGTCCCATAGTGATTTTTAACCTCCCTCCCCTGTCCCATAGTGTTCTTCCCCCCTCCCCTTGTCCAATAGTGTTCTACCCCCTCCCCTTGTCCAATAGTGTTCTCCCCCTCCTCCCCTCATCCCATATTGTCCCCCCTCCACTCACCCAGTAGTGTCCCCCCTCCCCTGTCCCATTGTGTCACCCCCCTTGTCCAATAGTTTTCTCCCCCTTCCCTTGTCGAATAGTGTTCTTCCCCCCTTCCCTTGTCCTTTTGTCCCATAGTGTTCTCCCCCCTTGTCCCATAGTGTTCTCCCCCCTCCCCTTGTCCCATAGTGTCCCCCCCTCCACTTGTCCTATAGTGATTTTCCTCACCCTCCCCTTGTCCCATAGGGATCTTTCCCCCCCTTCCCTCTCATAGTGTCCCTTAGTGCCCCTCTCTTACCCCCTTGGTTTACTTACCTGTTGTGACGGTAGTAGAAAATATCCCCGTCAAGCATTCCCTTCTTCCCATAAAAGTAAAATCACCCAATATTCCACAAGTAGAAATATCCCTGGAATCGCCGAATAATCCACACATGAGCCAAAACTTAATGCTGGAACAAGACTGATTTACTGGCACACAGAACTCACAATTTATGCAACACAAAACTCCTCCTCTGGGCCAGGCTAGATAATTGAGTTTTAGCAATATACATAGCTCAATTATCTGCTGGCCAGAACATTTACAGTTTAACATACTTTTTACCTAACATTCATAACTATAAAACCATACATCACATTCACATAAAAATTACATATTCACAATCAATCCACTCAGGGGAACAACATATTAAAAAATGGCATGAATCAGACCAGGGGTTCAAAAGTTACTAAAAGTATATTTCGGTCCCTGGCTGGCAGCATGGCACTGGTTTAAGCAGGTTTTATAGAGGCCTCTATCCTGGAGACAAAGGGGAAAGTAATTCAATTATCCAGGGCTAGAGGCAGACTCCATTAACCACATGGTTACAAAAAGACATAAAACACTTTAAAATACATTCATTCTTGACATTTGGAACCGAACAATATAGACCTTAAAATAGCAGGGAGAGAATTAAACTGAAGCATATAGGCAATTGCATAAAAGTCCTTCACAATGGCCCCCCTTTTTCTCCCTGCTCCGGCAACTCGGTTGGACCTTTCCTGGTCCAGTAGGGTTGACGGGTTCAGAGCTTTTAGTCTGAGGTTAAATCCGTTTGGCGTGACAATCCATCGGCATTCCCGTTTTGCTTGCCTGGGCGATAATGAATCGTAAAGTCATAGGGCTGTAAGGCCAAGCTCCAGCGTAGCAACCGGGCGTTGTCCCCTGAAACCCGGTTAAGCCACACCAAGGGGTTGTGATCGGTGATGAGAGTGAAAGCCCTGCCATAAAGGCAAGGTGTGAGTTTTTTGAGTGCCCATACTAAGGCCAAACACTCTTTTTCAATGGTGGCATAACTGACCTCCCTTGGTAACAGCTTCCGACTCAGGTATGCCACCAGGTGCTCTCCTCCATCCTCCCCGATCTGGCTTAGTACTGCCCCCAGTCCAAACATTGAAGTGTCTGTGTGGACAATAAATCTTTTGTTAGGATCTGGGGTAACCAACACCGGAGCATTAACCAGAGCAGTCTTTAGTGCTTGGAAAGCCACCTCGCATTCCGGGGACCACAGGACTTGTCGGGGTAGCTTCTTTTTGGTCAAGTCGGTCAGGGGTTTGGCCAGGGCGCTATAGTCGGGTACAAAGCGTCTGTAATAGCCGGCTGTGCCCAGGAAAGCCATGACTTGTGTCTTGGTGTGGGGAGTGGGCCAATTGGCAACGGCCTCGATCTTAGCTGGCTCCGGCCGTTGCTTACCACATCCTACTCTGTGGCCCAAATATTGTACCTCCGCCATACCCAAATGACATTTGTCGGGTTTCAGGGTCAGCCTGATCCTATCTAATACTACCCCTACGTGCTCTAGGTGCGCTTCCCATGTATCGCTGTGGATGGCGATGTCATCCAGGTAAGCGCATGCGAAGCTCTGGAGACCCCCAAGTAACTGATCCACCATCCGTTGGAAGGTGGCCGGGGCGTTCTTCATCCCGAACGGCATAACCCGGAATTGGTATAGACCGAACGGGGTGATGAAGGCCGACTTGGGTATGGCATCTTCTGCTAGGGGAATCTGCCAATATCCCTTGCTATTGTGGTCAGATACTTCCCTGCAGAGATACGGTCAAGCAGCTCGTCCATCCGTGGCATCGGATAGGCATCCGTAACTGTCTTGTCGTTGAGGCGCCGGTAGTCTACACAGAAGCGGGTTGTCCCATCCTTCTTTGGCACTAAGACTACCGGCGAGGCCCAAGGACTTTCTGAGGGTTCGATTACGCCTAGCCGAAGCATCTCATCTATTTCCTTCCGCATCCCTTCCCGGACTGCTTCGGGGATACGGTAGGGAGGCTGTCTCAGGGGTGCCTGTCCTGGAGTCTCTACCTTGTGTATGGCTAGGAGTGTGTATCCAGGCTCCTGAGAGAATGTGACCTGTTTTGTTTTTAGTAAGCGGACAGCTTGAGCTCGCTCTTGCGGCTCCAGCTGTTCACCTAGTTGGACTTTCTCTATCTGGGTCATCCCTTCGTTACTGCCCAATAGGTCGGGAAGGGGTAGGGTCTCTGTGTCTTCTCCTGCTGGTGCACAGATAGCGGCTACCTCCTCTGCCCGTTCCTGATAGGCCTTGAGCATGTTGATGTGAAAGGTTCGTTTCACATCTTCATCCTCGCAGCTGGCTATCGTGTAGGTAGTGTCGCATATCTGTCCTATAACTTTATAGGGGCCCTGCCAGGCGGCCTGGAGCTTGTCTGTTCGGACCGGCCTTAATACCATGACCTTTTGGCCTATCTGAAAGCTTCGGTGCCTAGCCCGTCGGTCATACCATACCTTCTGGCGCTGTTGGGCCGCCTGGAGGTTCTCTCGCACTGTCTGGGCTAATTCCTCCATGCGGTCCCTCAGCTCCAGGACATAAGGTACAACCGGGGTCCCCTCAATCTCTTTCTGCCCCTCCCAGTGATCCTTGATGAGATCTAAGGGCCCCCTCACCCGCCTCCCATAGAGAAGTTCGAAGGGTGAGAATCCGGTCGATTCCTGCGGCACCTCTCGGTAGGCAAAGAGAAGGTGTGGCAGGAATCGCTCCCAATCCTTGTACGCCCCCGTGAACTACTTCAACATTTGCTTTAGCGTTCCGTTGAAGTGCTCGCACAGGCCATTAGTCTGGGGGTGGTATGGGGAGCTAGTCAGGGATTTAACTCCACAGGTTTTCCATATCTGCTGGGTTATCTCGGCCGTGAATTGGGTACCTTGGTCGGACAGAACCTCCTTGGGAAAGCCTACTCGGGAAAATACTTTAACTAGGGCCTCTGCTACGGTCTCAGCCTGTATGTTCGAGAGAGCTACCGCTTCGGGGTAACGGGTGGCGTAGTCTACTATGGTGAGTATATACCGCTTGCCTGAACGGCTAGGTTGGGCCAGGGGCCCTATAATGTCCACGGCTACCCTTGTGAACGGTTCTTCAATAATGGGCATGGAAACTAGTTTAGCCTTAGGGTGGACTCCCTTTTTACCTATACGTTGGCATACCTCGCACGTTTGACAATACGCCCTGACGTCGTCGGATACGCCAGGCCAGAAGAAGTTCTGGGTTATCCGATACCCTGTCTTGCGTATTCCCAAATGGCCTGCCAAGGGTACGTCGTGGAGGTTGTACCCGTGGCGTGACTGGGTTTGTCTTGCGGGTATCCGCATATTCATCCGCCAACTTAGCGGCCTCTGGTAGAGTCATGGGCCTGCGATCTCTCACCCAGTCTTTGACATCCGTCTGGATGTTATCGTAAAATTGCTCCAGGAGCATTAGTTGCAAAATGTCCTCTGCGGTGGTGGCCTGGCTGCTGTTAACCCAGTTAGAGACCGACAGGGATAACTGGCATGCCCATTCCACGTAAGAGTCTTTCGTGGTTTTGCGTGAGTCCCTGAACTTTTGTCGGTAGGACTCTGGGGTTACTGCATAACGAGCCAGGAGCACTTCTTTAACCCTGGCGTAGCTATGGATCTCCTGCTCTGGCACGGTCCGGAAAGCATCAGAAGCTTTGCCTGACAGTTTGCCGGCCAATATTGAAACCCACTCTCCTCTATCTATTCGGTGCAGGTTACATTGTCGCTCAAAATCTGCCAGGTAATTATCAATTTCACAGTCTTCTTCATTAAAAGCTTTAAAAGCGCTAAACGGAATCTTCCTTGTGTCTGCTGTGCTGTACTCACTGTTTGGAGAATGTGTGGCTGCTTGTTGGACTGCTGCCAGTTCTAACTGTAGCTTTGCGTCTCTTATTTGTTTAGCCTCCTCCGCTACCAGGTTCATCACTTTCAGCACCACATCCGCCGTTGGGTTCGGACCGAACCATGCTAGCTTCTCTCTCATTGCCTTGTTGGCTGGTGATTCCTCCTCCTGAATCACTGGTGTCTCCATCTCTTGTACTGCTGGCGTTGCTGCAACCAAGTTCTCCTGGTCTAGCTCCATTAATTCTGCTATGATGACCCGCTTGGTTTTGTTGCTAGCAATCCTTCCACGGACTTCCAGTAGTTCTTTCAGTGTATTTCTTTTAAGCAGGGTGTACCAGCCTTCCATTCACTGTTCCCAGTGTCTGCTTGGAATCCTGGTGTAAAGGAAAGTAGAAGGGAAAATCCCGCCGCTGCCAACCAGTTGTGACGGTAGTAGAAAATATCCCCGTCAAGCATTCCCTTCTTCCCATAAAAGTAAAATCACCCAACATTCCACAAGTAGAAATATCCCTGGAATCGCCGAATAATCCACACATGAGCCAAAACTTAATGCTGGAACAAGACTGATTTACTGGCACACAGAACTCACAATTTATGCAACACAAAACTCCTCCTCTGGGCCAGGCTAGATAATTGAGTTTTAGCAATATACATAGCTCAATTATCTGCTGGCCAGAACATTTACAGTTTAACATACTTTTTACCTAACATTCATAACTATAAAACCATACATCACATTCACATAAAATCCACTCAGGGGAACAACATATTAAAAAATGGCATGAATCAGACCAGGGGTTCAAAAGTTACTAAAAGTATATTTTGGTCCCTGGCTGGCAGCATGGCACTGGTTTAAGCAGGTTTTATAGAGGCCTCTATCCTGGAGACAAAGGGGAAAGTAATTCAATTATCCAGGGCTAGAGGCAGACTCCCTTAACCACATGGTTACAAAAAGACATAAAACACTTTAAAATACATTCATTTTTGACATTTGGAACCGAACAATATAGACCTTAAAATAGCAGGGAGAGAATTAAACTGAAGCATATAGGCAATTGCATAAAAGTCCTTCACACCTGTATTGTAGCGTGACCGACCGGAACAGCATGCACCGCGGTACAGGAACTTAAATTTCAGTTTCCGGTACCCGGCCAAAGTGAAAGGAAGTGCGCACATTGAGTGTGCACTTCCTTTCATTCCGTTCGGAAACTGAAATTTAAGTTCCTGAACCGCGGTGCGCGCTGTTCTGCTGGCCCGCGCTAAAATACAGGTAAGTAAACTTACACATTCGCTCTATAAGACGTACAGACATTTCCACTTACTTTTGTGGTGGAAAAAAGTGTGTCATATAGAGCGAAAAATACGGTATATGCAAACAGTTGGTGTATGTGACTGGATGGGTGAATGTAACCAGTTTAGAGTATGATTAAATGGTGAATGTCACTAAGGGTGTGCTTAGATTATAAGTGGGACAGGGCTGTGAGAGGGTGGTGTGTGTAGAAGCTGCTTGTAAGGTTGTGTGTAGGGGAGGTTGATTGTGGCATTGTCTGTTAGTGGGGACACTACTTGGATGGTTTGTGTGTTTGGTTGCCTGGGGTGTTATGTGTGAGGGTAAGCTACTTCTGGCTTTCAATGTTTCTAGGGATGCTACTTGCGGGGTTGAGTGTGTGTGGGGTTGCACATGTTTGGGAGGGGGGGGTGGCTTGTAGATATAAAGGGCTGTGGCTGTGTTTGTGTGGATATGACTGTTTGGTGTAGTATGTTTGTGCATGTGATTAGTGTCTCTTTTAGCTACAGTGTGTGTTTAGGGGGATAGAAGCAGTAGGGGGTGTTTGGGAGGAATGGAGGCTGCAGGGCATGTGGGGGCTATTGTCAGGGTACCTGAAGTCTCTACCTCGGAGGAGGTTAGCCTTTCTAACGGCCGTCCTCTCAGGGGGACTGATTCACCCAATCCTCACAGCTCTCATAACCGTTTACACGCCGGCCGCGATAGCCCCGCTTCCTTTTATGACGCGGCGCTCAGGAGCCGACGTCATGACGGCAATCACGTCCCGACCTGTCAATCTAGTTCCGAACAACGAATCAGGGCTCGGCAGTGGCAGAGTCATCAATCAAAGAGCTAGGTATAAAATAGGGATGTGTGTAATGGTTCATTGCCCTGTCGTGGTTCTAGCTTGTCTGGTCACTCAGTGCTCTTATTACTATTGTCTCTTTGGTTCTGACTCGGCTTGCACTTTCGTTCCTGCTTATCTCACGTGTCCTTTGACCTCGGCTCGTCTCTCGCTTACCTGTTCTCTCGTTCCCTCGACCTCGGCTTGTCTCTGAACATTCTTTGCTTTCTCCTTACGTTAGTCCGCCCATTCTAAGGTCCGGTATACGTACCTAGCTCCTGTTTGTATTCTGCGTGTTGGATCCCTGTCCCGATCCTTACAGCTATGTCTGGTAAGGTAGGGTTGGGAAGGACAGGGGCTGTAGTTTTTGATGGGGGGTGGGGGAGATATGGGCAGTAGTGTGTGCGTGAAGTTGACACAGACTGTTGTGTAAGTGTTGAGGGGGAAATAAGGCTGTTGTGTGCTTGTTGGAGGGATATGTGGTAGTAGTATGTGATAGGGGCATGAATATGGATGTTGAGTGTTGGGGAGCTGTTTTGTGCATTGTGGGGTAGATATATAAAAATATAAACATATTAATTTATTTAAAGTTAATGTTATCCCCCCCCTCTCCCCCCCCTCTTGTTTAAATTGGGTTAGAAAGAGGAAATACTACCCCTGGTGGCCCAGTGGGTGCAAATTTTGTTCTGCACTTTAAGCGGATATTGTTGCATGTGAAAATGAAGGTAAGGGGCCTCAGTTGGGAAAAAGGACAAATGAGTCATTTGTTAAATGTGAGTTTACACATGTCAAAAGTAAAGTAAAGACTGTCAAAAATAAAGACAAATAAGTCAATGGGACCTGATGGAATACACCCAAAGTTATTAAAAGAGCTTAGTGGTGTACTAGCAAAACCATTAACAGAGTTATTTAACCAGTCATTGTTAACAGGAGTAGTCCCAGAAGATTGTAAGTTAGCTAATGTTGTGCCCATTCAAAAGAAAGGTAGTTGGGAGGAGTCGGGCAACTATAGGCCAGTAAACCTTACTTCAGTAGGGGGGAAAGTAATGGAAACCATGTTAAAGGATAGGACTGTTGAACATCTAAAAACACATGGATTTCAAGATCAGCGACAACATGGGTTTACTTCAGGGAGATCATGCCAAACTAATCTTATTGATTTTTTTGATTGGGTAAGGCTTTTGACACTGTTGCACATAGAAGGCATATCAATAAGCTGCAATCTTTAAGTTTGGATTCCAATATTGTTGAATGGGTAAGGCAGTGGCTGAGTGACAGGCAACAGAGGGTTATAGTCAATGGAGTATATTCAAAGCATGGGCTTGTCACCAGTGGAGTACCTCAGGGATCTGTACTTGCACCCATTCTCTTTAATATTTTTATTAGGGATATTGCAGAAGGTCTTGATGGTAAGGTATGTCTTTTTGCTGATGATACTAAGATATGTAACAGGGTTCATGTTCCAGGAGGGATAACCTAAATGGCAAATGATTTAGGTAAACTAGAAAAATGGTCAGAGTTGTGGCAACTGACATTTAATGTGGATAAGTGCGAGATAATGCATCTTAGATGTAAAAACCCAAGGGCAGAGTAAAGAATATTTGACAAGGAAAGGGATTTAGGGGTGATTATTTCTGATGACTTAAAGGGAAACTCCAGTGCCAGAAAAACGATCCGTTTTTCTGGCACTGGAGGGTCCCTCTCCCTCCCACCCACCAATCCCCGGTTACTGAAGGGGTGAAAACCCCTTCAGTGACTTACCTGGGACAGCGGCGATGTCCCTCGCCACTGTCTCCGCCTCCGCGACGCTCCTCCTAGTGATTACGTCGGCCGGTGGGCGAGACTAATCTCGCTCACCGGCCGAGGAGACCTAATGCGCATGCGCGGAAATTCCGCGCATGCGCATTACGTCTCCCCATAGGAAAGCATTGAAAAATCATTTCAATGCTTTCCTATGGGGTTTTGAGCGACGCTGGAGGTCCTCACACAGCGTGAGGACGTCCAGCGACGCTCTAGCACAGGAAACCTGTGCTAGAACCCAGGAAGTGACCTCTAGTGGCTGTCTAATAGACAGCCACTAGAGGTGGAGTTAACCCTGCAATGTAAATATTGCAGTTTATGAAAAACTGCAATAATTACACTTGCAGGGTTAAGGGTAGTGGGAGTTGGCACCCAGACCACTCCAATGAGCAGAAGTGGTCTGGGTGCCTGGAGTGTCCCTTTAAAGGTAAGCAGACAATGTAATAGAGCAGCAGGAAATTCTAGCAGAATTCTTGGTTGTATAGGGCAGTAGAAAGAGGGAAGTGCTCATGCCATTGTACAGAACACTGGTGAGACCTCACTTGGAGTATTGTACGCAGTACTGGAGACCGTATCTCCAGAATGATATTGATACTTTAGAGATAGTTCAGAGAAGGGCTACTAAACTGGTTCATGGATTGCAGGATAAAAAAAGATTACTATAGTGTGAACAAACTCCTTGGCAGCATCTTGAGTAAGAAAGGAGCATATGTTTTTAAGTTGGAATCAACAGGTTTTAGCAACAGACTGGACATGAGGTGCAAAGGTGAGGCCAGGATCAAAAGTGACACCAAGACAGCGAGCTTCAAAGGATAGGATGAGGCAGGTACCGTGAAGGAGGAGGATCAGTGTTATGAGGAGGAAAAATAAGAAACTCAGTTTTAGAGAGATTGAGTTTCAAAAAGTGGGAGGACATCCAATCACAGATAGAAGAAAAGCAATTGGTGACACGTTGTAGGACAGTAGGGGAGAGGTCAGGGGAGGATGTCATCAGCATACAGGTGGTAGTGGAATCCAAATTAATGAATGAGTTTGTCAAGAGAGGCAGTATAGAGAGAGAACAAAAGGGGATCAAGAACTGAACATTGAGGGACTCAGACTGAGACAGGACGAGGAGAGGAGGTGCTCTTGAAAAAAGAGACACTAAAGGAGAGTTGGGAGAGATAGGAGGAGAACCATGAGAGGGCTGTGTTACAAAGATCAAGAGACTGTAGTATTAGGAGAAGGAGGCCATGATCAACAGTGTCAAAGACAGACAGGTCAAACAGAGAGGTCAAGAAAAATTAGTATGGAGTAGTGGCTTTTTGATTTGGCTGCGATTAGGTCATTTGTAACTTTAATAAGAGCAGTCTCAGTAGAGTGGAGAGGGCGAAAGCTAGATTAATGAGAATCGAGGAGTGAGTTGGAATTTAGGAAGTGAGTCATATGAGTAAAGACAAGTCTTTCTAGAAGCTTTGAGTAAAAAGAAAGCAAGGATATGGGACGATAGTTGGAAGTGGAAGACGGGTCTAGGGATGGCTTTTTTAAGATGGGTATGACAGTAGCCTGCTTAAGGGGAGCAGGGACAACACCAGATGAAAGAGAGCAGTTTAGGATGTGTGTTAAAGATGGTACAAGACAAGGGGTGAGAGCTCTGATGAGGTGGGAAGGTACTGGATCACGCACACAGGTGGCAGAACGAGAGGAGAGGAGAAGCGCAGTCACCTCCTGTTCAGTAGCTGGAGGGAAATCTTGGAGGGTAGGGGTGATATGGTCCAAGTGAGGGTGAGATAGAGAGGTGAGAAGGGCAGATAATGCATTCCTTAACTGTTTAATCTTGTCAGTAAAGTAACATGCAAAGCTATCAGCTGAAAGATTAGTTTGTGGGGTGGCCACAGCAGAGCGAAGAACAGAGTTAAAAGTATTTAAGAGATGACTAGGATTGCGGGAGCATGAACTAATGATAAAAGAAAAGTAGGACTGTTTAGCAAGGGTGAGGGCTGCACTAAGGTCCAGTGCAAAGATTTCTGCCGCCCTAGGCAAAGATCCATTTTGCTGCCCCTTCATGTCACTCACTCTCTGACAGACACACACACGCTGACACACATACAATCACTCACTGACACACACACACAGAAACTCACTGACAGACATACACTCAAACACTGGCAGACACACACACACTTAGTCAATGACAGACAGACACACATTCACTGACAGACATACACTCAATCACTGACAGACACACACATACATACACTCACTGACAGACATACATTCACTCACTGACACACACACACACACACACATACACACACATAAACTCACTGACACACTCACTGACAGACATACACTCACACACACGCACAGAAACTCACTGACAGACATACACTCAAACACTGGCAGACACACACACACTTAGTCAATGACAGACAGACACACATTTACTGACAGACATATACTCACTCACTGACAGACACACACACACACACTTACTGACAGACATACACTCACACACACACTGACTCAGTCACTAACAGACATACACACACACTCACTGACAAACATTTACCTCCCTGGGGTCCAGTGTGGAGCAGCTCCTCACTCCTCCCGCCCGCTGTTTAGTATGCTGGGGGCCGGAATGACATCATATTCCAGATCCTGGCATCACAGAGGGCGGGCGAGGAAGGAGTGAGAGGCTGCAAGAAAAGCCTCCCTTGCCACCTACCTGCTCTTCTCCTCTTCTCCTGTCACCGGCATTTGATGGCAGAGCAGGCACCTGTCATCAAGATAAGAAAGTGCCTGCTCTGCCATATTGTGACAGGGCTCCTCTGTGTGCTGCGGCCCAAGACAGGGTGAGCCCTCCAGGAAATATCCCGGTGGGCGCCCCCAGGCCAGTGCCCTAGGCGAATGCCTAGTTTGCCTAATGGTGGCGCTGGCCCTGGCTGCACTGTATGAGAGCAAGACAAATTTATAATGTAGAAAGTTTGACATGGTGCGAGACTTCCTCCAGCAGTGTTCAGCTGAATGGGAGCATCTCTGCAGGTAGTTGGTTGACTTAGTGTGCCACGGTTCGATGCGTGCCCTTCTTGAGGAGCGTGCTTGGAGTAGGGCTGCAGCATCTAGGGCAGAGGTGAGGGTAGCATTATATGAGGAGATAGCCAGAGAGGAACAGGAGAAGGTTGGGATGGATGAGAGTTTGGAATGGAGATCAGCTGAGAGTTTCTGGAGGTCAAGAGAATTCAAATTGCTTCTGAGTTGCGGGGGTTTAGGTTGAGGATATTGGATGTGGGGGCACTCGAGAAAAAATGATAGGAGATGGTGGTCTGATAGAGGAAGTTGAGTATTACAGAGATTGGAGACTAAGCATGCATTTGAAAAAAATAAGATCTAGGGTATTGCCAGCTACATGTGTGGGAGAATTGGATGATATGAGCATTTGTCAATAAAACTGAGAAGTCTATCAAAATAAGAGCAAACTGCATAGCTAAATCCAAAATAACCTAGTTGCAAATTACCTTTTATTGAACTCTTATTTTTTCTCTGTTATTTACTAAATTTTAAGTGACATTTGAAATTTCATAACAGTTCTCAGTTTGCTAAAAAAAAACACTTTAGCTTTCTTTGTGCTCACAATGAGCTGACTTTAGAGTACTCGCAGTCTTTGATTTTTAAGCAGTTACTGTTAATATAACATTTACTTCATTATAATTACCGCAATATAATTATATGAGTAAGAGATCTTTTTTTTGTATTCTAAGGATTATTAGACACAATAAATACCAGTTATTTATTTTATATTCCACAAAGGTTCAGTATCTGTATCACATTCCTCAAATACACTTACATAATTAATTTTGTGTGAATAGAGAGCAGAGACAAGCATTGCATTTGATATTATTATAATAATATACAAGAGGGAACATTTGTTCTTCCCTAATTGTTAGTTTTAATTATATTTGCACACTTACAGTTATTGACACACCAAATTTTAGACTGTTTTTTTTCCGTTTTCTCATAGTTTTAATTATTACAAACATAAAATCTCTGTTCATAGTTAAATTCATCATTCTGCTTTTTATTAATGTTGTCTGTCTGTCTGTCCATCTACAGTATATGAAAGTGCATACTCATCTGAGCAATGCTTTGACTTCTCTTTTTTCTCTCCTCCCTCAGTATCAAAATCACAGCTTACACTCACTTCTCTCAACTTCCCAACAACCTTTCACATTTCCCCCACTCTGCTACACTCCCCACCTCTCTCTTCTCATGCCCTGCACTGATTTCTCTATTCTCTCCTCCTATTATATCTATTTCCTACTCCCAAACAACCTCATCCTATACCACATTCACACCAAACCCAGTCACACCTCCTATTATTGTCTTTCCTCCTGCTTCTAACAGCTGGTGATGTCTCTCCAAACCCAAGGCATGCCACATCCTCTTCTCAATCTGATACCAGTACTCTGTCATTTATCCTCATCTACCAACATTCACTCTGGACAGCCAACTTTGCAGTAAACTGAATTCTACAGCTATACACAACCTCTTCATCTTAAATTTCCTCACCCTACAAGTGCTCACTGATACCTGTTGGTCCCCCTCTGATAGCGATACTCTTGTTTCTTTATATTTCGTCAGGTTACAATTTTCCTTTACTCCCAGACTGAACAACTGTACCTTTCAACCAATCTTCTTTGCCCCTTCCTTATCTTTTCCTTAATTTGAAGTTCCCACTCCTTTCAGAATTTCCATCCCCATGCCATCAGTTAACCTAGGCTATTTATTGAACATGATTCTTCCTAGCTACCCCACTTCATCTCCTCTAGCACTCCCTTATACTTGGGGACTTCTATATTTCAATTAACAACCCTAACTTCTCAGAAGCCTTTTGACTGATGTCTATAAATTCCTCCTTTGGTCAATGGTCTAACTCAGCAACTCATACAGTGGGAAACACTCTTGATCTTATTTGTACCACCTCTCCTCAATATTCTGACCACCATCTGCTGACCTTTGACATTGGCATACCCTGTACCCAAAATATACCACCCTCTGTAAAGTCTTGCAGAAACATCCACTGTCTTGTACTTTAGCACTTTTCTACCAAACTCCAAGCTCTCCTTTTGCCTATCTAAAACTGCATGCCATGGTTTTGCAAACTCCTTCTACAACTGGACTCTTTCTTCCTGATTAGATATTATGGCACCTCTTACATTTAAACATAGCAAGCGTCTTTGATTACAACCTTGGGACACCAAGCTGACCAATACTTCCAAGAATGTTCCAAAACTGCTTTTGTGTTTTGGTCACCCTGTGTCCATTATTGGTGCAGGGTATGTTGAATGAATTGCTAGTCTGTGCCTCTCTCCTTCCCCTTTTTCCTGTCCTATTGTTTCCCCAGCAGGGCGTTGTCCCAGGGACTCTGCTAGACCAGTTTAAACTAGCTGCTCTGTCCCTCTTCAATCTCCCATCAACCCTTGCTATTGTCTGACCCCACCCTTCCTTGTATTATAGTGCTCTGTTTACCCTATTGTATTTAAATGAGGCTGTTGGGGACTTAAATGTGTGTGCTATGTCTATTAAAGTTAGTTGCTGTTTTAACCTTGACCAAGTGTCGTCTGGTCTTTGGTCCAGGGTGGAAAAGGCCCTCAGTGATCCCAGTCAGCCTTGGTGACTGGGTCTGAAGTGCTCCAGGGTTCCTGATAGCTACAAGAAGCAGACTTGGCAGAGGTACTTGGTCGGAGTACTGGAGCTCCGTCACAACCCTAACAATACTTCCCCCCAACTCCACTCCCTCTGCTGTTCTCACTCACACCGGCTACAGCAGAAGAGGTTTCTGTTCTGCACTGGTTCTCCCCGCACTGGTCAACTACTTCTTCTCATCCTCTGTAATCTCAGTCTTCAATACTCTGCTCTCTCCTCTTACCTTTAAGGGCTCTTTCAGTGTTTCTTTCTCTGGCTCTACCTCTTCTCCACAACCCCTTTCTGTTGGTGTTACTCAAGGTTATGTCATTGGTTCCCTATTGTTCTCAATTTATACTGCCTCCCTTTTTAAACTCATCAGTTCTTTTGGCTTCCATTTCTATGTGGAAGACACGCAAATCTATCATTCCTCTTCCAATCTCTTGCCATCCCTCTTCACTCGTATCTCTGACTGCCTCTCTGCTATTTCTTACTGGATGGCTGCTCACTTCCTTAAAATTGACCTGTCAAAAGCAGAACTTCATGTTTTTCCTACCTCAACTCCCTTATCTCCATCAAAGTCAATGGCACTACCATCAGTTCTACCTCGCAGGCTTGATGCTTAGGTGTTCTCTTTGACACCAACCTCTCCTTCACCCCTCATATCCAGTTGATTGCAAAATCCTACCACTTCCATCTCATAAACATAGCGCACATTAGTCCCTATTTAACACCAGATGCGGCTAAGGTGCCCCTAATTTTAAAAGCCCAAATATTATCTTTAGAGGTGCCCCTAATTTTAAAAGCCTTCTCACTAAAACTATACAAAAAAATAAGACAATTAAATCCTCTATCTTCTCCAATCGTAAAGGCTTTTCTTAAATGTAGAAAATGTATCATATGTAAAACTACAAAAGATTTGGTTCCAAATAAAATCACTCATTTTAAATCCAATATCACCAATACAACATATAATATAATGCACTTTATCACGTGCAACACAAAAAATTTAGTCTACCTATTGGAGTGCCCTTGTGGCCTCCAATACGTAGGCATGACATCCAGATGTTTAAAAATTAGGATATCCGAACATTGCAGAAATATAAAAAATGGTTATGAAAATCATACGAATACAAAAAGAGAAGTCCTGCGCTTAAGCTGCAAGGACTACAACACACATCAGCCCCAATATATAGTAAAAACCAAAGAAAAGAAAATGTTACTTGCGCTTTTTCCTTAATCCCTATGTATATTTAGACAAATGGAGGTCATTTAGTTGCTCCAATGGCCATTGGAGGGATGCCCGCCTGCCAACGTCAAGGCAGACCCCCCCTAAGCGGGTCCTAACACTGACCCTTCAGCCTGCTTCCTTGAGCTTCTGGCAAAGATATCTCTAATGAGACAGAAAGGGGTATTTTTTATATACACCCCTTTACTTATTAACCCTTAATAGGGAACACATGGGATGGGCAGCAGCATTGTAACCAGGCTGTGTGATACAAAGTAAATACAAATACAAAAAGAGAAGTCCTGCGCTTAAGCTGCAAGGACTACAACACACATCAGCCCCAATATATAGTAAAAACCAAAGAAAAGAAAATGTTACTTGCGCTTTTTCCTTAATCCCTATGTATATTTAGACAAATGGAGGTCATTTAGTTGCTCCAATGGCCATTGGAGGGATGCCCGCCTGCCAACGTCAAGGCAGACCCCCCCCTAAGCGGGTCCTAACACTGACCCTTCAGCCTGCTTCCTTGAGCTTCTGGCAAAGATATCTCTAATGAGACAGAAAGGGGTATTTTTTATATACACCCCTTTACTTATTAACCCTTAATAGGGAACACATGGGATGGGCAGCAGCATTGTAACCAGGCTGTGTGATACAAAGTAAATACAAATACAAAAAGAGAAGTCCTGCGCTTAAGCTGCAAGGACTACAACACACATCAGCCCCAATATATAGTAAAAACCAAAGAAAAGAAAATGTTACTTGCGCTTTTTCCTTAATCCCTATGTATATTTAGACAAATGGAGGTCATTTAGTTGCTCCAATGGCCATTGGAGGGATGCCCGCCTGCCAACGTCAAGGCAGACCCCCCCTAAGCGGGTCCTAACACTGACCCTTCAGCCTGCTTCCTTGAGCTTCTGGCAAAGATATCTCTAATGAGACAGAAAGGGGTATTTTTTATATACACCCCTTTACTTATTAACCCTTAATAGGGAACACATGGGATGGGCAGCAGCATTGTAACCAGGCTGTGTGATACAAAGTAAATACAAATACAAAAAGAGAAGTCCTGCGCTTAAGCTGCAAGGACTACAACACACATCAGCCCCAATATATGGTAAAAACCAAAGAAAAGAAAATGTTACTTGCGCTTTTTCCTTAATCCCTATGTATATTTAGACAAATGGAGGTCATTTAGTTGCTCCAATGGCCATTGGAGGGATGCCCGCCTGCCAACGTCAAGGCAGACCCCCCCTAAGCGGGTCCTAACACTGACCCTTCAGCCTGCTTCCTTGAGCTTCTGGCAAAGATATCTCTAATGAGACAGAAAGGGGTATTTTTTATATACACCCCTTTACTTATTAACCCTTAATAGGGAACACATGGGATGGGCAGCAGCATTGTAACCAGGCTGTGTGATACAAAGTAAATACAAATACAAAAAGAGAAGTCCTGCGCTTAAGCTGCAAGGACTACAACACACATCAGCCCCAATATATAGTAAAAACCAAAGAAAAGAAAATGTTACTTGCGCTTTTTCCTTAATCCCTATGTATATTTAGACAAATGGAGGTCATTTAGTTGCTCCAATGGCCATTGGAGGGATGCCCGCCTGCCAACGTCAAGGCAGACCCCCCCTAAGCGGGTCCTAACACTGACCCTTCAGCCTGCTTCCTTGAGCTTCTGGCAAAGATATCTCTAATGAGACAGAAAGGGGTATTTTTTATATACACCCCTTTACTTATTAACCCTTAATAGGGAACACATGGGATGGGCAGCAGCATTGTAACCAGGCTGTGTGATACAAAGTAAATACAAATACAAAAAGAGAAGTCCTGCGCTTAAGCTGCAAGGACTACAACACACATCAGCCCCAATATATAGTAAAAACCAAAGAAAAGAAAATGTTACTTGCGCTTTTTCCTTAATCCCTATGTATATTTAGACAAATGGAGGTCATTTAGTTGCTCCAATGGCCATTGGAGGGATGCCCGCCTGCCAACGTCAAGGCAGACCCCCCCTAAGCGGGTCCTAACACTGACCCTTCAGCCTGCTTCCTTGAGCTTCTGGCAAAGATATCTCTAATGAGACAGAAAGGGGTATTTTTTATATACACCCCTTTACTTATTAACCCTTAATAGGGAACACATGGGATGGGCAGCAGCATTGTAACCAGGCTGTGTGATACAAAGTAAATACAAATACAAAAAGAGAAGTCCTGCGCTTAAGCTGCAAGGACTACAACACACATCAGCCCCAATATATAGTAAAAACCAAAGAAAAGAAAATGTTACTTGCGCTTTTTCCTTAATCCCTATGTATATTTAGACAAATGGAGGTCATTTAGTTGCTCCAATGGCCATTGGAGGGATGCCCGCCTGCCAACGTCAAGGCAGACCCCCCCTAAGCGGGTCCTAACACTGACCCTTCAGCCTGCTTCCTTGAGCTTCTGGCAAAGATATCTCTAATGAGACAGAAAGGGGTATTTTTTATATACACCCCTTTACTTATTAACCCTTAATAGGGAACACATGGGATGGGCAGCAGCATTGTAACCAGGCTGTGTGATACAAAGTAAATACAAATACAAAAAGAGAAGTCCTGCGCTTAAGCTGCAAGGACTACAACACACATCAGCCCCAATATATAGTAAAAACCAAAGAAAAGAAAATGTTACTTGCGCTTTTTCCTTAATCCCTATGTATATTTAGACAAATGGAGGTCATTTAGTTGCTCCAATGGCCATTGGAGGGATGCCCGCCTGCCAACGTCAAGGCAGACCCCCCCTAAGCGGGTCCTAACACTGACCCTTCAGCCTGCTTCCTTGAGCTTCTGGCAAAGATATCTCTAATGAGACAGAAAGGGGTATTTTTTATATACACCCCTTTACTTATTAACCCTTAATAGGGAACACATGGGATGGGCAGCAGCATTGTAACCAGGCTGTGTGATACAAAGTAAATACAAATACAAAAAGAGAAGTCCTGCGCTTAAGCTGCAAGGACTACAACACACATCAGCCCCAATATATAGTAAAAACCAAAGAAAAGAAAATGTTACTTGCGCTTTTTCCTTAATCCCTATGTATATTTAGACAAATGGAGGTCATTTAGTTGCTCCAATGGCCATTGGAGGGATGCCCGCCTGCCAACGTCAAGGCAGACCCCCCCTAAGCGGGTCCTAACACTGACCCTTCAGCCTGCTTCCTTGAGCTTCTGGCAAAGATATCTCTAATGAGACAGAAAGGGGTATTTTTTATATACACCCCTTTACTTATTAACCCTTAATAGGGAACACATGGGATGGGCAGCAGCATTGTAACCAGGCTGTGTGATACAAAGTAAATACAAATACAAAAAGAGAAGTCCTGCGCTTAAGCTGCAAGGACTACAACACACATCAGCCCCAATATATAGTAAAAACCAAAGAAAAGAAAATGTTACTTGCGCTTTTTCCTTAATCCCTATGTATATTTAGACAAATGGAGGTCATTTAGTTGCTCCAATGGCCATTGGAGGGATGCCCGCCTGCCAACGTCAAGGCAGACCCCCCCTAAGCGGGTCCTAACACTGACCCTTCAGCCTGCTTCCTTGAGCTTCTGGCAAAGATATCTCTAATGAGACAGAAAGGGGTATTTTTTATATACACCCCTTTACTTATTAACCCTTAATAGGGAACACATGGGATGGGCAGCAGCATTGTAACCAGGCTGTGTGATACAAAGTAAATACAAATACAAAAAGAGAAGTCCTGCGCTTAAGCTGCAAGGACTACAACACACATCAGCCCCAATATATAGTAAAAACCAAAGAAAAGAAAATGTTACTTGCACTTTTTCCTTAATCCCTATGTATATTTAGACAAATGGAGGTCATTTAGTTGCTCCAATGGCCATTGGAGGGATGCCCGCCTGCCAACGTCAAGGCAGACCCCCCCTAAGCGGGTCCTAACACTGACCCTTCAGCCTGCTTCCTTGAGCTTCTGGCAAAGATATCTCTAATGAGACAGAAAGGGGTATTTTTTATATACACCCCTTTACTTATTAACCCTTAATAGGGAACACATGGGATGGGCAGCAGCATTGTAACCAGGCTGTGTGATACAAAGTAAATACAAATACAAAAAGAGAAGTCCTGCGCTTAAGCTGCAAGGACTACAACACACATCAGCCCCAATATATAGTAAAAACCAAAGAAAAGAAAATGTTACTTGCGCTTTTTCCTTAATCCCTATGTATATTTAGACAAATGGAGGTCATTTAGTTGCTCCAATGGCCATTGGAGGGATGCCCGCCTGCCAACGTCAAGGCAGACCCCCCCTAAGCGGGTCCTAACACTGACCCTTCAGCCTGCTTCCTTGAGCTTCTGGCAAAGATATCTCTAATGAGACAGAAAGGGGTATTTTTTATATACACCCCTTTACTTATTAACCCTTAATAGGGAACACATGGGATGGGCAGCAGCATTGTAACCAGGCTGTGTGATACAAAGTAAATACAAATACAAAAAGAGAAGTCCTGCGCTTAAGCTGCAAGGACTACAACACACATCAGCCCCAATATATAGTAAAAACCAAAGAAAAGAAAATGTTACTTGCGCTTTTTCCTTAATCCCTATGTATATTTAGACAAATGGAGGTCATTTAGTTGCTCCAATGGTCATTGGAGGGATGCCCGCCTGCCAACGTCAAGGCAGACCCCCCCTAAGCGGGTCCTAACACTGACCCTTCAGCCTGCTTCCTTGAGCTTCTGGTAAAGATATCTCTAATGAGACAGAAAGGGGTATTTTTTATATACACCCCTTTACTTATTAACCCTTAATAGGGAACACATGGGATGGGCAGCAGCATTGTAACCAGGCTGTGTGATACAAAGTAAATACAAATACAAAAAGAGAAGTCCTGCGCTTAAGCTGCAAGGACTACAACACACATCAGCCCCAATATATAGTAAAAACCAAAGAAAAGAAAATGTTACTTGCGCTTTTTCCTTAATCCCTATGTATATTTAGACAAATGGAGGTCATTTAGTTGCTCCAATGGCCATTGGAGGGATGCCCGCCTGCCAACGTCAAGGCAGACCCCCCCTAAGCGGGTCCTAACACTGACCCTTCAGCCTGCTTCCTTGAGCTTCTGGCAAAGATATCTCTAATGAGACAGAAAGGGGTATTTTTTATATACACCCCTTTACTTATTAACCCTTAATAGGGAACACATGGGATGGGCAGCAGCATTGTAACCAGGCTGTGTGATACAAAGTAAATACAAATACAAAGCGCAGGACTTCTCTTTTTGTATTTGTATTTACTTTGTATCACACAGCCTGGTTACAATGCTGCTGCCCATCCCATGTGTTCCCTATTAAGGGTTAATAAGTAAAGGGGTGTATATAAAAAATACCCCTTTCTGTCTCATTAGAGATATCTTTGCCAGAAGCTCAAGGAAGCAGGCTGAAGGGTCAGTGTTAGGACCCGCTTAGGGGGGGTCTGCCTTGACGTTGGCAGGCGGGCATCCCTCCAATGGCCATTGGAGCAACTAAATGACCTCCATTTGTCTAAATATACATAGGGATTAAGGAAAAAGCGCAAGTAACATTTTCTTTTCTTTGGTTTTTACTATATATTGGGGCTGATGTGTGTTGTAGTCCTTGCAGCTTAAGCGCAGGACTTCTCTTTTTGTATTTGTATTTACTTTGTATCACACAGCCTGGTTACAATGCTGCTGCCCATCCCATGTGTTCCCTATTAAGGGTTAATAAGTAAAGGGGTGTATATAAAAAATACCCCTTTCTGTCTCATTAGAGATATCTTTGCCAGAAGCTCAAGGAAGCAGGCTGAAGGGTCAGTGTTATGACCCGCTTAGGGGGGGTTTGCCTTGACGTTGGCAGGCGGGCATCCCTCCAATGGCCATTGGAGCAACTAAATGACCTCCATTTGTCTAAATATACATAGGGATTAAGGAAAAAGCGCAAGTAACATTTTCTTTTCTTTGGTTTTTACTATATATTGGGGCTGATGTGTGTTGTAGTCCTTGCAGCTTAAGCGCAGGACTTCTCTTTTTGTATTTGTATTTACTTTGTATCACACAGCCTGGTTACAATGCTGCTGCCCATCCCATGTGTTCCCTATTAAGGGTTAATAAGTAAAGGGGTGTATATAAAAAATACCCCTTTCTGTCTCATTAGAGATATCTTTGCCAGAAGCTCAAGGAAGCAGGCTGAAGGGTCAGTGTTAGGACCCGCTTAGGGGGGGTCTGCCTTGACGTTGGCAGGCGGGCATCCCTCCAATGGCCATTGGAGCAACTAAATGACCTCCATTTGTCTAAATATACATAGGGATTAAGGAAAAAGCGCAAGTAACATTTTCTTTTCTTTGGTTTTTACTATATATTGGGGCTGATGTGTGTTGTAGTCCTTGCAGCTTAAGCGCAGGACTTCTCTTTTTGTATTTGTATTTACTTTGTATCACACAGCCTGGTTACAATGCTGCTGCCCATCCCATGTGTTCCCTATTAAGGGTTAATAAGTAAAGGGGTGTATATAAAAAATACCCCGTTCTGTCTCATTAGAGATATCTTTGCCAGAAGCTCAAGGAAGCAGGCTGAAGGGTCAGTGTTAGGACCCGCTTAGGGGGGGTCTGCCTTGACGTTGGCAGGCGGGCATCCCTCCAATGGCCATTGGAGCAACTAAATGACCTCCATTTGTCTAAATATACATAGGGATTAAGGAAAAAGCGCAAGTAACATTTTCTTTTCTTTGGTTTTTACTATATATTGGGGCTGATGTGTGTTGTAGTCCTTGCAGCTTAAGCGCAGGACTTCTCTTTTTGTATTTGTATTTACTTTGTATCACACAGCCTGGTTACAATGCTGCTGCCCATCCCATGTGTTCCCTATTAAGGGTTAATAAGTAAAGGGGTGTATATAAAAAATACCCCTTTCTGTCTCATTAGAGATATCTTTGCCAGAAGCTCAAGGAAGCAGGCTGAAGGGTCAGTGTTAGGACCCGCTTAGGGGGGGTCTGCCTTGACGTTGGCAGGCGGGCATCCCTCCAATGGCCATTGGAGCAACTAAATGACCTCCATTTGTCTAAATATACATAGGGATTAAGGAAAAAGCGCAAGTAACATTTTCTTTTCTTTGGTTTTTACTATATATTGGGGCTGATGTGTGTTGTAGTCCTTGCAGCTTAAGCGCAGGACTTCTCTTTTTGTATTTGTATTTACTTTATATCACACAGCCTGGTTACAATGCTGCTGCCCATCCCATGTGTTCCCTATTAAGGGTTAATAAGTAAAGGGGTGTATATAAAAAATACCCCTTTCTGTCTCATTAGAGATATCTTTGCCAGAAGCTCAAGGAAGCAGGCTGAAGGGTCAGTGTTAGGACCCGCTTAGGGGGGGTCTGCCTTGACGTTGGCAGGCGGGCATCCCTCCAATGGCCATTGGAGCAACTAAATGACCTCCATTTGTCTAAATATACATAGGGATTAAGGAAAAAGCGCAAGTAACATTTTCTTTTCTTTGGTTTTTACTATATATTGGGGCTGATGTGTGTTGTAGTCCTTGCAGCTTAAGCGCAGGACTTCTCTTTTTGTATTTGTATTTACTTTGTATCACACAGCCTGGTTACAATGCTGCTGCCCATCCCATGTGTTCCCTATTAAGGGTTAATAAGTAAAGGGGTGTATATAAAAAATACCCCTTTCTGTCTCATTAGAGATATCTTTGCCAGAAGCTCAAGGAAGCAGGCTGAAGGGTCAGTGTTAGGACCCGCTTAGGGGGGGTCTGCCTTGACGTTGGCAGGCGGGCATCCCTCCAATGGCCATTGGAGCAACTAAATGACCTCCATTTGTCTAAATATACATAGGGATTAAGGAAAAAGCGCAAGTAACATTTTCTTTTCTTTGGTTTTTACTATATATTGGGGCTGATGTGTGTTGTAGTCCTTGCAGCTTAAGCGCAGGACTTCTCTTTTTGTATTTGTATTTACTTTGTATCACACAGCCTGGTTACAATGCTGCTGCCCATCCCATGTGTTCCCTATTAAGGGTTAATAAGTAAAGGGGTGTATATAAAAAATACCCCTTTCTGTCTCATTAGAGATATCTTTGCCAGAAGCTCAAGGAAGCAGGCTGAAGGGTCAGTGTTAGGACCCGCTTAGGGGGGGTCTGCCTTGACGTTGGCAGGCGGGCATCCCTCCAATGGCCATTGGAGCAACTAAATGACCTCCATTTGTCTAAATATACATAGGGATTAAGGAAAAAGCGCAAGTAACATTTTCTTTTCTATGAAAATCATACGGTTTCCAAACATTTTCTTACACACCACCAAACAAAATCCTTGCGATCTAAAATTTACAGCCATTCAAACATGCACAACCCCATTGAGAGGAGGAGAAATAAAAAAGATATTGGGAAAAAACGAAATGGAATGGGTTTTTATCTTGAAAACATTAACACCAGATAGCTAAATGCGGATTTTGACCTTTTTAACTTTTTATAAATATCCCCTATAACACTTTTTTACAATCATAAAGATCAAATAAACAAATTTTATACATGTGTCTGATATATTTTTACTCCATAATTTATGTTACTGTTAATGATGTTTTTTTTTATAAGAAATAGGGTATATATATATGTTCATTTTGTACATAATGATATATTTTTACCCCAATATTTAACCGTATTGTCCTTTTATTTCTGTTTTTAATTTGTCTATATTGTATTTTATTATAATATTTGTAAACCCCCCTTTTCACTTAACATAACCATTATATTGCTCTTTTTTGCCTTGGAGGGATTTGAACTTGCGGCTCCTTTAGGGGTTGGGCACATAAGCCCACTGAGCTGTTTTTCCAGCTCAACTTAATGCTTGCCGAGTCAATTATGTACAATTGTTTTTATTGTTTTTAGTTTTTCTACTTCCTGTTTATATGTCCTTTGACCTTTGAAACATGTCATAAAATACTTTTTTAGTTATCCTAATTTTTTTTTACCTGGCATATCCTAACATTTGAAGCTTTTATACCATCCAAAGAATCCATGGTGGGGATTGTTCCACCCAGGCGCTTTACACAAAGCGGTTTGTCTGCTCTGTAAATTGTAAGTACATCTCCTATTTTATCCAGCACTTTTTTTTTAATAAAGAGAGCACTATGGGACTTCTCTTGTGTTTTTATTTCATATGACCTGCACTGAAAATATCGTCACTGGAATATCCTACATGTGGGGAGTTTAAATACCACAGTATGCTGTTTTTTTTTTTTTTTTTTAAATTCTTTATTTTTGTGTGCATATGGTTTTCAAACATTCCGTCCATGCCCCAACAGCATCGACAGACAAGTAATATAACAGTACTTTACAATAGTGTGGCATTTGATAGTGTTGCACTTTTTGGTAATATTTAATATTAGCTTTTTTCTCTCTGGAACAACCATGATGTCAACTGGCGGCGGATAGCAGGAAACGCTATATATGACATACATTAGTTTTTAAGACAGGGTTAGTAACTTGGTTCATAACACGTTGTACATTCAAGTTTTCCTCTCAGGAGTGGCAAATAATGTTGGCGTAAGGCACACAGCAGGTAAAGCCACATATAATATGCATAAATCTTTAACATAATTATTAAACTGGGTTCATAACACTTTGTACCTTAGAGTTTGTCTCTCATCAGTGGCAAATAATGTCGGCTTAAGGCACATAGCAGGTAAGGCTATATGGGACCTGCAGTTGTTTTTATTAGGGTTGTTAGCTCGGGTCTTATCCCTTTGTACCTTAGAGTTTTTCCTCTCAGGAATAGCATATATTGTCGGCCTAAGGCGCTCAGCAGGTAAGGCTATACATGACATTTATTAGTTTTTAACAGATTTGTCAATTAGGTTCATAACTCGTTGTTCATTATAGTGTTACTCTCAGGAGCAGCACATAATGTCGGCCTGAGGTGTACAGCAGGTAAGGCTACACATGGTTTGTATTCGTTTTTATCAAGATTGTTAACTAGATTCTTATCACGTTGTACACTAAAGTTTTTCACTCAGGAGTAGCAAATAATGTCGGCCTAAGGCGCACAGCAGGTAAGGTTATACATGACAAGTATTAGTTTTTAACAGGCTTGTCAATTAGGTTTATAATTCGTTGTTCATTAGAATTTTACTGGCAGGAGTAGCATATTCTGTCGGCCTAAGGCGCACAGCAAGTAGGCTATACATGGTATATATTCGTTTTTATCGAGATTGTTAACTAGGTTCTTATCACGTTGTACAGTAGAGTTTTTCACTCAGTAGTAGCATATAATGTTGGCCTAAGGCGCACAGCAGGTGAGGCTATACATGACATGTATTGGTCTTTAAACAGAATTATTAACTAGGTTCATAACACTTTGTACATTAGAGTTTTTCTTTCCGGAGTAGCACATAATGTCGGTCTAAGGCTCAGATCATTTTATGCTTTATATGACATGCATTAGTTTTTGAGCAGGGGTATTAACTAGGTTCATTAGACGTTATACATTAGGGGTTTCCTCTCAGGAGTAGCAAATATTGTCGGCGTAGGGCGCTTAGCAGGAGATGCTATATATAATATGCAATAGGTTTGTAACAGGATTGTTAACTAGGTTCGTTTCACCTTGCACGTTTGGGTTTTTCTCTTAGGATTAGCAAATAATGGCGGCTTAAGGCGCGGAGCAGGTAGCTGTTCCTCTTACCGCAGCCATGACGGTTAGTTGGGCCGACCGTGTCAGCAGCTGTAATATGACATCTCTTGGTACGCTCGCCGGGGCTTTGGCGGCCCTCGGTATGCGGTATATCCCCTCGATCGTGGCCACTTTCGCCTGTTGTGGCGTGAGCAGGGAATTGAGGAGCCTCCGGATGTATGGCAGTAATTCATCTGGGGATACCGTCTCCGGGATTCCCCTGATCTTTATATTTCTGCTCCTGTTCCGGTCCTCAAGTGCATCTACACGGTTATTAAGCTGAGTCTGAGTGCGCTGTAGATCAGCGTTCTGGGCTTCCAGCTGTGTGCAGCGTGCGTTGAGATCCTGCGAGCTTTCCTCTATGATCTTAACTCGCCCCTCCACACCATGTATTTCTTCTCGCAGTATGGCGACGTCTGCAGCAAACAGTTTGCGGAGGTTGCAGAGTAAGGCCTTGATGTCCCCCTTCGTGGAGGGCAGTTCGCTGTCCTCGTCGGAGGAGGGGTGATAGAGACCCCCCGATGTTGGGAATTCATCCAGCTCGTCCATGTTGCGTTCCTCGGAGGAGGCCGAGGTTGCGTCGCCATGTTGTTTTGGCGCGGGTAGGCTCTGGGCCTTTGCAGGCCGGAGGAGAAGGTCCCCAATGTCGCGCGAACCCATTGTTTTTGTTGCTCCTTGATGTTTGGCTTTCTTCCCCATCTTTGTTTACTTCGGTGGAGCTTGAGTTTGTGTGGAGAAGGTGTTTAATTTGCTTATTTCAGGCTTGTTGGTGCGGAGCTTTGCTAGTGCACGTCTGCTCTGTTTAGTCGCTGGCTCCGCCCCCACAGTATGCTGTTTTAACTCGAGCTGGTTATAGTGCCCATAAATGTGAGTTGGCATTTCTTATCCTCAGTGTTGTCTGTGGCCATACTCCTTTAAGTTGCCTAGGATTGCGAGAGCATGAACTAATGAGTAAAGAAAAGTAGGTTTAGCAAGGGTGAGGGCTGCACTGTATGAGCGCAAGACAAATTTATAGTGTAGAAAGTCTGACAGGGTGCGAGACTTCCTCCAGCAGCATTCAGCTGAACGGGAGCATTTCTGCAGGTAGCAGGTTGATTTAGTGTGCCACGGTTTGATGTGCACCCTCCTTGAGGAGCGTGCTTGGAGCAGGGCTGCAGCGTCTAGGGCAGAGGTGAGGGTAGCATGATATGAGGAGATAGCCAGAGAGGGACAGGAGAAGGTAGGATGAGAGTTTGGAATGGAGATCAGCTGAGAGTTGCTGGAGGTCAAAAGAATTCAGATTCCTCCTGTGTTGCACCGGGCTAGGTTGAGGGTATTGGGTGTGGGGGCACTTGAGAACAAACGATAGGAGGTGGTGGTCTGATAGAGGAACTTGAGTATTACAGAGATTAGAGACTGAGCATGCATTGAAAAAATAAGATCTTGGTTAGAGATGTTGCAAACATAAAATGTTCCATTCGCGAATGGCGAACGCGAATTTCCGCAAATGTTCGCGAACGGGCGAACCGCCATAGACTTCAATAGGCAGGCGAATATTAAAACCCACAGGGACTCTTTCTGGCCACAATAGTGATGGAAAAGTTGTTTCAAGGGGACTAACACCTGGACTGTGGCATGTCAGAGGGGGATCCATGGCAAAACTCCCATGGAAAATTACATAGTTGATGCAGAGTCTGGTTTTAATCCATAAAGGGCATAAATCACGTAACATTCTTAAATTGTTTGGAATAACGTGCTATAAAACATCAGTTATGATGTTGTATCGATCAGGTAGTGTAAGGGTTACGCCCTCTTCACAGTGACAGACCAAACTCCCCGTTTAACACACCGCAAACAACCGCAAACAGTCCATTTGCACAACCGCAAACTCCCTATTTGCACAAGGTTGGATACCAAGCTAGCCATGTCCCGTTCCTTGTCCTCACTGGTGTCATTGAAGGTCTCTTCCTCCACCCAGCCACGTACAACACCAAGCGTCCCCGAAAGTTGACAACAAGCCCCCTGGGACGCCTGCTGTGTTTGGTCTTCCACCTCCTCAAAGCCACCTTCCTCCTCTGACTCCTCTTCTTCAGACTCCTCTCTCTGCGTTGCCTCTCTCTGCATTATTATAAGGTGTGTTAAGTAGTACTATTCCTATCAGTTAATCCCTGTTACGTCCCCTATCAGGGGACATGTTTATGGCATCGATTTTAGGAACCGGGAGATGGAAAAAGATGCTTGGTTGGTCCTCCTACTTCAAATTTGGGGCACTGCGCATGTAATCTAATGTGCCACTAGATAGGAGTGGTGTGTTAAGTAGTACTATTCTTATCAGTTTAATCCTTGTTACGACCCCTATCAGGGGACGTGTATATGGCATCGATTTTAGGAACCGGGAGATGGAAAAAGATGCTTGGTCGGTCCTCCTACTTCAAATTTGGGGCACTGCGTGTGCAATCTAATGTGCCACCAGATAGGAGTGGTGTGTTAAGTAGTACTATTCTTATCAGTTTAATCCCTGTTACGTCCCCCTCATCAGGCCTTTTTTAGTCGAATGTATCGCCCACTGTCAGTCCCTTCGGGATCCATCCCTCATTCATCTTAATAAAGGTGAGGTAATCTAGACTTTTTTGACCTAGGCGACTTCTCTTCTCAATGACAATACCTCCTGCTGCACTGAAGGTCCTTTCTGACAGGACACTTGAAGCGGGGCAGGCCAGAAGTTCTATCGCAGATTGGGATAGCTCAGGCCACAGGTCAAGCCTGCACACCCAGTAGTCAAGGGGTTCATCGCTCCTCAGAGTGTCGATATCTGCAGTTAAGGCAAGGTAGTCTTCTACCTGTCGGTCGAGTCGTTCTCTGAGGGTGGACCCCGAAGGGCTGTGGCGATGCGTAGGACTTAAAAAGCTCCGCATGTCCTCCATCAACAACACGTCTGTAAAGCGTCCTGTCCTTGCCGGCGTGGTCGTGGGAGGAGGAGGATTACTTTCACCTGTTAGATTCCCGTTGTGCTGTGACATCACCCTTATACGCTGTGTAAAGCATACTTTTTAATTTATTTTGGAACTGCTGCATCCTTTCCGACTTGCGGTAATTCGGTAACATTTCAGGCACTTTCTGCTTATACCGGGGGTCTAGTAGCGTGGAAACCAGTACAGGTCGTTCTCCTTTAGCCTTTTTATACGAGGGTCCCTCAACAGGCACGACAGCATGAAAGACCCCATTTGCACAAGGTTGGATGCCGAGCTACTCATGTCCCGTTCCTCATCCTCAGTGTTCTCACTGAAGGTATGTTCTTCCCCCCCAGCCACGTACAACACCACGGGTACCAGATAGGTGACAACGAGCACCCTGGGATGCCCGTTGTGGTTGGTCTTCCTCCTCCTCCTCAAAGCCACATTAATCCTCTGACTCCTCTTCCTCACAATCCTCTTCCAGCGTTGCCGCAGGTCCAGCAAGCGATGCTGATAAGGCTGTTTCTGGTGGTGATGGTGACCACAATTCTTCCTCTTCCTCTTCACGCTCATCTACGGCCTGATCCAGCACTCTTCGCAGGGCACGCTCCAGGAAGAAAACAAATGGTATGATGTCGCTGATGGTGCCTTCGGTGCGACTGACTAGGTTTGTCACCTCCTCAAAAGGACGCATGAGCCTACAGGCATTGCGCATGAGCGTCCAGTAACGTGGCAAAAAAATTCCCAGCTCCGCAGAGGCTGTCCTAGCACCCCGGTCATACAAATAGTTGTTAACGGCTTTTTCTTGTTGGAGCAGGCGGTCGAACATTAGGAGTGTTGAATTCCAACGTGTCGGGCTGTCGCAAATCAAGCGCCTCACTGGCATGTTGTTTCGCCACTGGATATCTGAAAAGTGCGCCATGGCCGTGTAGGAATGCCTGAAATGGCCACACACCTTCCTGGCCTGCTTCAGATATGACCAGATATGAGTTGCACTGGTGTGACACTGTGCCCTGGCAGGCCCTGAAATGCTCACTTGTGAAGGAAACTGACTGCTATTATTTCACAGTCAAATTTCTAGTTTTTTTTTTTATGTACACTACTGTTACACCAGATATGAGTTGCACTGGTGTGACACTGTGCCCTGGCAGGCCCTGAAACGCACATGTGTGAAGGAAACTGACTGCTATTATATTACAGTAAAAAAAGTTGTTGTTTTTTTTTTTAAATGCAAGCTATTGTGACACCAGATATAAGTGGTGGCACTGGGCAAGTGCGCACAGTATACGCTGTGAGCCTGACACACACGCTGGCAGGCAGGCAACTGCAATTAGATTACACAGGGGAAAAAAAAAAAAAGCAGACTGATGTTCTAGCCCTAAAAGGGGCTTTTTGGGGTGCTGTCCTTACTGCAGAGATCAGATGAGTCCTTCAGGACTGTAGTGGACACTGAATACACTAGCCTAGCTATCGATTTCCCTATTAAATCAGCAGCAGCTACACTGTCCCTCCTCTCACTAAGAATGCAGCTTCCGAATGAATCTAAAAGGGATGCTGTCCAAGAGGTGGGAGGGTCTGGGAGGGAGGGTCTGCTGCTGATTGGCTGGAATGTGTCTGCTGACTGTGAGGTACAGGGTCAAAGTTTACTCAATGATGATGAATAGGGGGCGGACTGAACATCGCATATGTCGCCCACCGTGGCAAACAAGCTATGTTCGCCAGGAACTATTCGCCAGCGAACTATTCGGGACATCTCTAATCTTGGGTATTGCCAGCTACATGTGTGGGAGAATTAGCCCTTTGCAATAGCCCAAAGGAGGAGGTGATTGAAATAAGTTTTGAGGCTACTGAGGAAAAGGGTGGGTTAATGGAAATGTTGAAATCCCATAGAATTAGGATATTGCTTTACAATATCTATGTAATCTATAGTTAAGGCTCATATCTTGAAGATTAATAGCATGTTAATTTAAAAAATGCTATTATGCTCTAAAGATCAAATGTGATAATTTTTCTGGTTGGGCAGTAATAATATTTTTAATGTTGCTCCATTTATAAGTAAGCCTTAAAATGTAATGTTTTAATTATATTAAATTTCTTAGATTACCTTTTATGGGAATCTTAAGAACTTGGTAATTAAGAACACTGGTATAGTTTTATTGAAATATAATAAAACAGACAGAACGGCTCTTTAATTAATCAAAATCAATTATGTTTTTTTAATTATTATATACCTGAACTAACCAATATAAGGGGAGACTAAGAGGAGCTTGATTAAGAATTTATACAGCCTCATGCAAGGTACTAAATAATAATTTCTTGGGCATGGTATAATAAACAGCGGTAAAGATAAAAAACTAAAAACAGGGGGCAGGGCTTGACTCTCAAGATGGCCAGAGGTGTTTACTAGCAGCTTCTGCCAATCTGATATATACAATTGCTTAACCTGCCTTAGTTTGAAGTATAGATGGTCTAGAGCAGGGGTAGGCAACCTTCGGCTCTACAGATGTTGTGGACTACATCTCCCTTGATGCTTTGCCAGCAATATGGCTGTAAAAGCATTATGGGAGATGTAGTCCAAAACATCTGTAGAGCCGAAGGTTGCCTACCCCTGGCCTAGAGTATGCAGCAGACTGCTATCCTACTGAATAGTTCCTTCATAGGTCAGAAAAGCACTGCTCTGGAGAAGTAAATTTGCCGTCTGGCCCTGCAGCTTAAAGGGAAACTCCAGTGCCAGAAAAACGATCCGTTTTTCTGGCACTGGAGGGTCCCTCTCCCTCCCACCCACCCACCAATCCCCGGTTACTGAAGGGGTGAAAACCCCTTCAGTCACTTACCTGGGACAGCGGCGATGTCCCTCGCCGCTGTCTCCGCCTCCGCATGAGAGGGAGGGTGACAGAGAGAGGGGGGATGACAGAGTAAGAGGGGGCGACAGAGTAAGAGGGGGGAGACCTAATGTGTGAGGGGGGAAACCTAGTGTGAGGGGTGGAGACCTAGTGTGAGGGGGGGGGGGACCTAGTGTGAGATGGAGGGTGACATAGTGTAGGGGGGTGACAGGGTGAGAGGGGGCTGACAGGGTGAGAGGGGGTGACAGGGTGAGAGGAGGTGACAGAGTGAGAGAGGGTGACAGAGTGAGAGAGGGTGACAGTGTGTGGGGAGTGACGGGGTAACATAGTGTGGGGGGTCACAGGGTGGGTGACAGAGTAAGAGGTGGGTGAGGGAGTGACAGGTGAGGTGGCAGGGTGAGAGGGGGTGACAGGTGAGGTGGCAGGGTGAGAGGGGGTGACAGTTGGGGTGGCAGGGTGAGTGACAGGGTCAGATGTGGGGTGAGAGGGGAGGCAGGGTGAGGGGGTGACAGGTGGGGTGGCAGGGTGAGAGGGGGTGACAGTTTTAGGGGGTGACAGGTGAGGTGGGAGGGTGACAGGTGGGGTGGCAGGGTGAGTGATAGGGTCAGATGTGGGGTGAGAGGGGCGGAAGGGTGAGGGGGTGACAGGTGGGGTGGCAGGGTGAGAGGGGGTGACAGTGTGTGGGGGGTGACAGGGTGGGTGACAGTGTGGGGGTCACAGGGTGGGTGACAGAGTAAGAGGTGGGGTGACAGGGTGAGGGGGTGACAGGTGGGGTGACAGGGTGAGAGGTGGGGTGGCAGGGTGAGATGTGGGGTGAAAGGGGGTGACAGGTGGGGTGGCAGGGTGACAGGGACTGACAGGTGGGGTGGCAGGGTGAGTGAAAGGGTCAGATGTGGGGTGAGAGGGGAGGAAGGCTGAGGGGGTGACAGGCGGGGTGGCAGGGTGAGAGGGAGTGACAGTATTAGGGGGTGACAGTGTGAGGTGGGGTGACAGTGTGTGGGGAGTGACAGGGTGGGTGACAGTGTGGGGGTCACAGGGTGGGTGACAGAGTAAGAGGTGGGGTGACAGGGTGAGGGGGTGACAGGGTGAGAGGTGGGGTGAGAGGGGTGAGAGGTGGGGTGGCAGGGTGAGATGTGGGGTGAGAGGGGGTGACAGGTGGGGTGGCAG
The DNA here is from genome assembly GCF_036172605.1 of Pelobates fuscus. Lineage (NCBI taxonomy): Eukaryota > Metazoa > Chordata > Amphibia > Anura > Pelobatidae > Pelobates > Pelobates fuscus. Next base: position 364,814,579 of record NC_086317.1, read on the forward strand.
GGTGACAGGGACTGACAGGTGGGGTGGCAGGGTGAGTGAAAGGGTCAGATGTGGGGTGATAGGGGAGGAAGGCTGAGGGGGTGACAGGCGGGGTGGCAGGGTGAGAGGGAGTGACAGTATTAGGGGGTGACAGTGTGAGGTGGGGTGACAGTGTGTGGGGAGTGACAGGGTGGGTGACAGTGTGGGGGTCACAGGGTGGGTGACAGAGTAAGAGGTGGGGTGACAGGGTGAGGGGGTGACAGGGTGAGAGGTGGGGTGAGAGGGGGTGAGAGGTGGGGTGGCAGGGTGAGATGTGGGGTGAGAGGGGGGTGACAGGTGGGGTGGCAGGGTGACAGGGACTGACATGTGGGGTGGCAGCATGAGAGGGGGTGACAGGTGGGGTGGCAGGGTGACAGGGTGAGAGGGGGGTGACAGGTGGGGTGGCAGGGTGAGATGGGGTGGCAGGGTGACAGGTGGGTATGAGAGAGGGGTGACAGGGTGAAGTGGCAGGGTGAGGGGGGATGACAGGGTGAAGTGGCAGGGTGAGGGGCTGACAGATGGGGTGGCAGGGTGAGGGGGTGACAGATGGGGTGGCATGGTGAGATAGGGTGAGAGAGGGTGACAGTTGGGGTGGCAGAGTGAGATGGGGTGACAGGTGGGGTGGCAGCGTGAGAGGGGGGTGACAGGTGGGGTGGCAGGGTGAGAGGTGACAGGATGAGATAGGGTGAGGAGGGGGTGACGGGGTGAAGTGGCAGGGAGAGGGGGGTGACAGGGTGAAGGGGGTGACAGGGTGAAGGGGGTGACAGGGTGAAGGGGGGTGACAGGGTGAAGGGGGTGACAGGGTGAGATAGGGTGAGGGGGGATGACAGGGTGAAGGGGGTGACAGGGTATGACAGGGTGAAGGGGGTGACAGGGTGAGATAGGGTGAGGAGGGGGTGACAGGGTGCGGAGAGGGTGACAGGGTAAAGGGGGGTGACAGGGTGAGATAGGGTGAGGGGGGTGTCTGGGTGAGATAGGGTGAGGAGGGGGTGACAGGGTGAGATAGGACTGACAGGTGGGGTGGCAGGGTGAGTGAAAGGGTCAGATGTGGGGTGAGAGGGGAGGAAGGCTGAGGGGGTGACTGGTGGGGTGGCAGGGTGAGAGGGAGTGACAGTATTAGGGGGTGACAGTGTGAGGTGGGGTGACAGTGTGTGGGGAGTGACAGGGTGGGTGACAGTGTGGGGGTCACAGGGTGGGTGACAGAGTAAGAGGTGGGGTGACAGGGTGAGAGGTGGGGTGAGAGGGGTGAGAGGTGGGGTGGCAGGGTGAGATGTGGGGTGAGAGGGGGTGACAGGTGGGGTGGCAGGGTGACAGGGACTGACAGGTGGGGTGGCAGGGTGAGTGAAAGGGTCAGATGTGGGGTGATAGGGGAGGAAGGCTGAGGGGGTGACAGGCGGGGTGGCAGGGTGAGAGGGAGTGACAGTATTAGGGGGTGACAGTGTGAGGTGGGGTGACAGTGTGTGGGGAGTGACAGGGTGGGTGACAGTGTGGGGGTCACAGGGTGGGTGACAGAGTAAGAGGTGGGGTGACAGGGTGAGGGGGTGACAGGGTGAGAGGTGGGGTGAGAGGGGGTGAGAGGTGGGGTGGCAGGGTGAGATGTGGGGTGAGAGGGGGGTGACAGGTGGGGTGGCAGGGTGACAGGGACTGACATGTGGGGTGGCAGCATGAGAGGGGGTGACAGGTGGGGTGGCAGGGTGACAGGTGGGGTGGCAGGGTGAGATGGGGTGGCAGGGTGACAGGTGGGTATGAGAGAGGGGTGACAGGGTGAAGTGGCAGGGTGAGGGGGGATGACAGGGTGAAGTGGCAGGGTGAGGGGCTGACAGATGGGGTGGCAGGGTGAGGGGGTGACAGATGGGGTGGCATGGTGAGATAGGGTGAGAGGGGGTGACAGTTGGGGTGGCAGAGTGAGATGGGGTGACAGGTGGGGTGGCAGCGTGAGAGGGGGGTGACAGGTGGGGTGGCAGGGTGAGAGGTGACAGGATGAGATAGGGTGAGGAGGGGGTGACGGGGTGAAGTGGCAGGGAGAGGGGGGTGACAGGGTGAAGGGGGGTGACAGGGTGAAGGGGGTGACAGGGTGAAGGGGGGTGACAGGGTGAAGGGGGTGACAGGGTGAGATAGGGTGAGGGGGGATTACAGGGTGAAGGGGGTGACAGGGTGAGATAGGGTGAGGAGGGGGTGACAGGGTGTGGAGAGGGTGACAGGGTAAAGGGGGGTGACAGGGTGAGATAGGGTGAGGGGGGTGTCTGGGTGAGATAGGGTGAGGAGGGGGTGACATGGTGAAGTGGCAGGGTGAGGGGGGGTGACAGGGTGAAATAGGGTGAGGAGGGGGTGACAGGGTGAGATAGGACTGACAGGTGGGGTGGCAGGGTGAGTGAAAGGGTCAGATGTGGGGTGAGAGGGGAGGAAGGCTGAGGGGGTGACAGGCGGGGTGGCAGGGTGAGAGGGAGTGACAGTATTAGGGGGTGACAGTGTGAGGTGGGGTGACAGTGTGTGGGGAGTGACAGGGTGCAGAGCTGCAGACCACATGGGGAATGTCTTGCGATCTCCATTCAGAGCATTGCCGTGGTAACCCGCGGCAACACTCTGATTGGCTGGAGATCGCGAGACCTCAGTCTGCAGCTCACACCCGGCAGAGCTGCAGACTGAGGCTGGCTCTCTCCCCGGGCGGACTGAAAGGAGGGGCCTCGCAGCCAGCGGCACAAAGGGCAAGCCGCTGGGCCCCCTCCTGTGTCGGGTCCTCCGTCATAGACCGAGAACCCGACATGTCAGTCTGCCCTCAGGCGATTTAGGCGGCCGTGAGGCCCCTGACTGCGCGAGGCCTTAGGCGGCCGCCTAAATCGCCTAATTAGAGAGCCGCCTCTGCTTAGTGCTATTCTGTATGTCCTTTCCTGCTTTCTACTGTGGTGGAATCTCAGTAAAAATAAATTTAGTAGGCCGAGATTACCACGTGGCATGTGTACGTGCATATGCTGACGTATCGATCAGTTGGTTGCACGAGGCAAGATACGATCAGTAGTGTACGGAGCATGTGCAAGAATACAGGATGTAGTATTCCCCCTCCTCCATTGTGCTGGACAAGCCATGCGGTCAAGCAGGAAGTTAATTCTTATTTGTATTGATTGGTCAAGAGAATGTGCGGGTGGAGCTTAATATGGGAGGAGTTATGTGCCTATATAGGGAGCCTGCACTATTGTCCGGGACTCAGAACTTGTGGTATTTTGGTGACGCTAGTCCCTCTGAGTCCCGATCGGTGATCCAATAAAGAATCTCTTCCTTCCTGAAGAAACCTGTGTTTCGCTTCCGTCAGTTTCTCCGGTATCATTTGGTGCATTGGCCGGGAAGCTCATCGTTCAACGGTAGCTGAGAGGCAGAGGCGTGAGACGGTCTATATTTGCCCACGTTCTCTACGGCCGCACCCCTGAACTTCTGCGTGGACCTCCCTTCGTCTCGGCGCCACTGGTCTGTTGTCCAGGAGATCGTCGGCCTCTACGTGAGAAGTTCTGGGGTGTCCCCGTCGATGAGTGTGAACTCAGGTTCAGGAACGAGGAGGTAAATTTGGAACCCACTAGACTTTTGATAGTGCGACTAAGAGGCGTCTGTGTAAATTCGGTCCTCTAGCTCGCTATATATGGTGATTGGGCAGTGTGGCTAACCAAAACGTATGTAGATTGTTTTTAGGTAGTCCATTCAAGGTACTGGCCAATAGTTTAGTTGGGAATTGTAAATGTGTTAACGATTGTTTAGTAAAGTGTATATCTTGTTAGATAGCGCGAGCTCAGCCGTCTAGCGAGAGTGTTAATAGTGTGTTGCTGTATTATAGTGCACGGTACCATAACCCTGTATATTTACTGACACTGTATATAAGTACTAATCATTGTCGTCCATTGCATGTTTAACACCATAACCACTAATAATTGTATTGTGACCTTAACTTGTGCTTTGACCTATGCTAACCGTACTGTAACCGCTATTTGTAAAAGACGATGTTACTGGGGTGTGTTATAGACGGGTAATTCGTATATAAAGAATTATAGCGTGGGTGACTGTATAGTTACGCCAAAGGGCATAATATTGATTATTTAGTGACTGGTGTAACAGCTGTGTGTGTACGGGAATTCCCTGAGTGTTTATTGTTATTGTGTACGTTTCACTTGGTAACCGTACCACGTGGTGCTGTTGCCAGAGGAAACGGGTGTGACTGTTGAATAGTACGCGTGCATAGTATTCGTTGTCGACGACGTTCCATTGTTAAGTATGGGTGCGTCGCAGTCAACGATTCCGGATCCCTTAGGTTGTATGGTGAAGAATTTTAAAAAGGGATTCAAAATTTGTGATTTTGGGGTTAAAATGTCTCCTGTACGTTTGGTCACTTTGTGTACTAGGGAGTGGCCTACTTTGGTTGCGGCATGGCCGCCACGTGGCAGTTTGGATCCAACTCTGGTACAGCGCGTACACGTGGCTGTATCAGGTAGGCCTGAACTTTACGGCCAGTTTCCTTATATTGATTGTTGGAGACAGGCCGTAAATGACTCGCCAAAATGGCTCCAGACATGCCACGAGGAGCAATGTCACCTCATGGTAGCTAGGACTTGTTCGTCCACTAGGACTGGTGTTAGGCCCATTTTGGACACGCCCCCTGAGTCCGAGATCCCTTTGCCGCCCCCTTACTTTCCGTTAAGAGGAAGTGACGCAAATGCAGGAAGTCCTGCAACCCTCCCCTCATTACCCCCATCCACTTCCGCTTCCTCCTCCAGTACAGGATCCACCCCCCCTCGTACTAAATCTCCCCTTCCGGAATCAGAACCAACCCCCATTAAAAACGAATATCCTGATTTGGCGCCACTTCAGACTTCCGGTCAAGCTTCATCTAGCTCGGCTCGAAGTGTTTTATTTACAACCTTTTCCCAAAACCAAGCTCCCACCTCCCCATACCCTATTTCTCCCCGACTGGAACCTATGACTGACGCCCCTCCACGTAGCCCCATACAGACCCGACAGCTGACCGGTGCCCAACAATTAAAACACTATCAGATGCCTCTTCGTCTGAATCCTGGGTCAGCCTATATCGATGCCGCAGGCCAAATGGCACATGCTGACCCAGTCTTTGTATATGTCCCATTCACGACAACCGATCTCTTAAATTGGAAGACCCACAATTCCTCGTATACTGAGAAACCACAAGCTATGACTGATCTGTTCACCTCAATAGTACAGACACATAACCCGACATGGGCTGATTGCCAGCAGTTATTAATGACTTTATTCAACAATGAGGAAAGGACAAGAATTAATCAAGCGGCCATTAAAGCACTAGAGGATAAAGCCCGTACTTTAAACCAAGCCAATCCATCAGCATGGGCCGCAACACATTATCCCAACACCGATCCCGATTGGAATGTAAATGGTGCTGATATGGTTCAACTCAGAGCCTATAGAGACGCTATAATTGCTGGCATGAAAGCCGGAGGAAAGAAAGCCATTAACATGTCGAAGACAGTTGAGGTGATTCAGAAAAGTGATGAAGCGCCCAGTGTCTTTTATGACCGATTATTGGAGGCATACCGCTTGTATACCCCCTTTAATCCGGAAGACGCAGACAATTCCCGAATGGTGAACTCCGCCTTTGTCAGCCAAGCTTATGGAGATATTAAGCGCAAGCTACAAAAGTTAGAAGGGTTTGCAGGTATGTCCATCACCCAACTAATGGAGGTAGCGAATAAGGTATACATGAATAGGGAAACAGAAAGTAAGAAAGAGGAAGAGCGCAAGATGCGTAGAAAGGCAGACATGCTAGCGGTAGCGATCGCAGGCGTAGATAGACGGGGCCCAGATAGAGGCGATAGTAGATGGAATGAGGAACCTCTAAGTAGAAATCAGTGCGCATACTGTAGGGAAGAAGGGCATTGGAGAAATGAGTGTCCTCGAAGAGAACAGTGTGAGAAAGACAGACCTAGGATAGGTTATGGAAACTTTAGAGGCAGAGCGAGAGGTAGAGGAGGCCCCGGAGGGAGTAATGGTAATAGAGGGAGTAATGGGAACAGAGGAAGTGTTAGGGAAGACAGGTATTTTCCAGCAGTGCAAAGGTCCCGCGATAGAGAAGGTAGGGACTTTGTAGGATTGGCTGACACGGTCATGGAAGACTATTGATACCGACCGGGCTCCATCCCCCTTGGTCGAGCGGAGCCTATGGTCGATGTATCAATAGGGGGAAAAAGGAGTGCGTTCATGATCGACACTGGTGCTGAACATTCAGTGGTGACTAATCTAGTTGCTCCTCCATCTGGAAGGACTATTACTGTAATAGGAGCAACTGGAAGAAGTGCTGAAAAAACGGTTCTTAAAAGTCGACTCTGTACATTGGGAGGCCACGTAGTAAAACATCAATTCCTTTATATGCCTGAATGTCCAGTCCAATTGCTGGGACGTGATATGCTATCAAAATTACAAGCGCAGATTACGTTCCTTCCAAATGGAACAACATCCTTAAAGTTTAATGGACCTTCAGGTATCATGACATTATCCGTACCAAAGGAAGAAGAGTGGCGACTTTATACAGCGTTGACTAGCCAAAACCCTAGGAGTGATGAGACATTATTTAACATACCAGGAGTTTGGGCAGGACTGGCCCGCAATATTCCACCTATAAAAAATTGAACTAAAACTTGGGGTTTATCCAGTGAGCCTAAGACAATACCACATCCCGCAGAAGGCTAAGAAGAACATCCAATCCTATCTGGATAAGTTCATACGGTATGGTATCCTAAAATTCTGTACTTCCCCCTGGAACACCCCATTGCTGCCTGTTCAAAAGCCCGGTACAGATGAGTATCGACCTGTGCAGGACTTGAGAGCAGTCAATGATGCGGTTGTTAGTATACATCCAGTTGTACCCAATCCATATAACCTGCTTGCTTTAATTCCGGGCGGGGCTACTTACTTTACAGTCTTAGACCTCAAAGATGCCTTCTTTTGCCTCCGAATTGCCGCAGAAAGTCAATGTATTTTCGCTTTCCAATGGGAGAACGCTGTAACGGGCTCAAAACGCCAAATGACTTGGACAAGACTGCCCCAAGGGTTTAAAAATTCACCTACCCTATTTGGTTCAGCCCTAAGTCAAGATCTACTGGATTTCGAGTCCATCCCAGGAGAGTGTGTATTGCTACAATATGTAGATGACTTGTTGATAGCAGCAGTTACAAAAGAAATCTGTCAGCAAGCAACGCACAATCTACTACACATTCTCTGGAAGGCAGGATACAAGGTGTCTAGAAAGAAGGCTCAGTTGTGTTTGCCAACTGTCAAATATCTGGGATATCCATATCTCTGAAGGTCAAAGAATTATGGGGCCAGAGAGAAAAGAAGCTGTGTGCCAAATACCGATACCCAAGAATAGAAGACAAGTGCGAGAATTCTTGGGGGCAGCAGGCTTCTGTAGGATATGGATTCCCAGCTATGCGATACTGGCAAAACCTCTGTACGCAGCTATCAAAGGTACAGAGCACGACCCCTTCTTATGGACCCAAGAACAGCAAACGGCATTTGAAGATGTGAAGAAGGCTTTGATGAGTGCCCCAGCATTAGGTCTACCTGATCACACACGACCATTCTACTTATATGTACACGAGCAAAGAAGAATGGCTGTGGGAGTATTGACACAGTACTTGGGATCATGGCAAAGACCTGTTGCCTACATGTCTAAGCAATTGGATGCAGTGGCCAGCGGACTTCCACCTTGTCTAAGAGCCGTAGCTGCAGCCGCCCTGCTAGTAGCTGAAGCCGATAAACTCACTCTGGGTCAAGAACTTTATGTACGAGTCCCACATGCAGTACAGACGTTGTTGGATTACAAAGGAAATCATTGGTTTAGTAACAGCCGTATGACCAAGTATCAAGCAATGTTGTGTGAAAACCCCAGAGTGCATTTAGAGACTGTAAACACCTTAAATCCAGCTACCCTTTTGCCACAACCTACTGAAAGTCAACATGATTGTTTGGAAGTAATGGATGAAGTATTCTCAAGTAGACCAGATCTTCGTGATTTTCCCATCCAGAACCCTGATGTTCAATATTACACCGACGGCAGTAGTTATGTGAAAGAAGGGATCCGCTATGCAGGATATGCAGTGACAACAATAGACAAGGTGATAGAAGCTCGGCCACTGGCGAAAGGAACATCAGCACAAAAGGCAGAATTGATAGCACTGACACGAGCGTTACAATTGGCTGAAGGTTTAAGAGTGAACATCTACACGGACTCCAAATATGCGTTTTTAACCACTCATGCCCACGGAGCTTTGTATAAAGAAAGAGGACTACTGAATTCAGAAGGCAAAGAAATCAAATACGCAGCTGAAATCCTACAACTATTGGAAGCAGTGTGGGAGCCGAAAGAAGTCGGTATCATACATTGTCGAGCGCATCTGAGAGGAGATGGTGATGTAACCAAGGGAAATCGGATGGCAGATAGTGCAGCTAAGCGTGCTGCTGAATCAGGAAGACAGGAGTATGTGGGGCATATAGCTGCTCTTATACCAACTCCACTGTCCCAATGGACTCCAGCTTATACAGCTCAAGAAGAGGAGTGGTTAAAGACTGAACCAGGAAAGTATTTGGAGAACAAGTGGTATCAGCTAGAAGATGGAAGAATAGTCATACCAGCATCACTAGCGGTAGAAATTGTCCAAAATTATCACAACGGGACACATTCTGGGAGAGACAGTACTGAAGAATCTCTCAGAAAACATTTCTACATACCAAGATTGTCCAACTTGACTCAGGCCATTGTACGAAGATGTGTAACGTGTGCTAAAAATAATGCAAGACAAGGACCAGTAAAGCCACCAGGAGTCCAGTTTATGGGGGGACTCCCCATGTCCGATCTACAAATAGACTTTACAGTGATGCCTAAATCGGGTGGACATCGTTACCTGCTGGTAATTGTGTGCACCTATTCAGGCTGGGTAGAAGCATGTCCTACTCGTACAGAGAAAGCAGGAGAAGTTGTGAGATTCCTGCTACGAGAAATAATACCCCGATATGGACTACCCTGTTCTATAGGATCGGACAATGGTCCAGCTTTTGTTCATCAGTGCCTACAACAACTGACTCATATGCTTGGTATAAAGTGGAGGCTTCATACAGCATATAGACCCCAGAGTTCTGGTAAGGTAGAGAGAATGAATAGAACTATTAAGAATCAGTTGGCTAAAATGTGTCAGGAAACCCAACTTAAGTGGAACGTTCTCTTACCCATAGCTCTATTGCGAATCCGCAGTACCCCTACCAGAAGGATGGGCCTCTCTCCTTTTGAAATCATGTATGGACGACCACCTCCCGTACTTGGTAACTTAAGGGGGGACTTGAGTCAGTTGGGAGAAGGAATTACCCGGCAGCAGGTTGTAGAGTTGGGTAAGACTATGGAGGAGGTACAGAAATGGGTACAAGATAGATTACCTGTGAATATTTATCCCCCTGTTCATAGTTATCATCCAGGAGATCAAGTGTGGATTAAAGAGTGGAATAATGTACCGTTAGGGCCCAAGTGGAGAGGTCCTTATGTTGTTCTTTTGTCTACCCCTACAGCGATAAAAGTAGCCGAAGTGACTCCGTGGATACATCACTCCAGGGTTAAACCAGCAGCAGTCGATTCTTGGCAAGTTACAGCAGATCCAGAGAATCCCTGCAAGATCCGGTTAAAACGCACTACTCAGTCGGAGTAACGAGGAACTATTGTGGATTACAAATTTTATTGTTACAGGGATTTGGTGAAGTGAGTGTTTTTAGACGGCCATAATAAAGCCTGTCCGCTTACTGACATATAGTGTATAAGCCAGGGAAAGTCTCGAAGGGACTCCTGTGAAGACGAGCAGAACTCCATTCCCTGCAGCCCTTACATCCTGGAAGCTGAGGTGCCTTCGCACGGACGAAGACTGAGGATGACGGCGAAAGATGTGTTGATGATAGTGTTTATTTATGTGTGTTTTTATATTCAGGAAGGTAGAGGTACCGACACTCCTAGCTGTGAGGTATGCATTAAGACTACGAGAACAGGTAACCATATTTCCCAAACCCTAATTTGGCATTCACAATACGAGTGTAAAGGAGATGTATCGAGATGTAGATACTTAAATATAGATTATAGTGTGTGCCATTTAGGAGTAGGAGAACCTAAGTGCTTCAGTCCAGAGTATCAACCCCGTACAATTTGGTTGACTCTCAGGAATGGAGATCCTCAGGGGACCCTAATTAATAAGACGGTGTTAGAATCCGTACATTCTTCGGGTGTTCTGCTATTTGATGCGTGTAAGGCGATATCAAGTGGTAGAAAACCGTGGAATGTATGTGGGGATCTTAGATGGGAGAGGACGTATGGGTCTAATGATAAATATATTTGTCCCAGTAGTAAAAATAAATATGTTAGTCCTAGATGCCCGAATAAAGACTATAACTTTTGCCCATATTGGTCTTGTGTGGGGTGGGCGACTTGGGGACAGACAGTAGACAAAGACATGATAGTGACTAAGTTGCCAACCAGCCCATATTGTAAGTCTATGGAATGTAATCCCATCCATATACTTATAAATAACCCCGATAAGTTCTTAGACAAATATGGCAATTTATTTGGGTTTCAGATATACGGGACGGGTTTAGATCCTGGGACAGTATTGTTTATAGGGATAGAGACTGATACGGTATCCTCCCAAACTCATCAAGTATACCATTCCTTTTATGAAGAGATGAGTATAGATAATAAGATCCCCCATAATGCTAAAAACCTGTTTATTGATTTAGCCGAAAGTATTGCCGGTAGTCTTGATGTTACCAACTGCTATGTGTGTGGAGGTACTAACATGGGAGACCAATGGCCTTGGGAAGCAAAGGAGGTAATGTCCGGTTCTGAGGCAGTTGACCAATTAATATCTACACAAGCCGATTATCATATGAGTGTTATAGGTAAATCTGAGTGGAGATTAAAGACCTCCATCATAGGTTATGTTTGCATAGCAAGGAAAGGAATAATGTATAATACTTCTGTAGGAGAATTAACTTGTCTAGGGCAAAAAGCTTATGATGATGATACAAAGAATACAACTTGGTGGTCGGCTTCAAATGTCTCTGAACCATCTAACCCGTTTGCTAGATACGCCAATTTAAAGGATGTGTGGTTTGATTTATCTATCACATCTACCTGGAGAGCCCCAGCAAATTTGTACTGGATCTGTGGTAAGAAAGCCTATTCGGAGTTGCCACAGGACTGGGAAGGGGCATGTGTGTTGGGTATGCTCAAACCATCCTTCTTCTTGTTACCGATTGAAACAGGTGAGACTTTAGGTGTTAAAGTGTATGATGTGAATCATAGGAAGAAAAGGGGACCCATAGAGATAGGCGCCTGGGAAGATGATGAATGGCCTCCCCAGCGTATTATAGATTATTATGGGCCAGCCACGTGGGCTGAGGATTGTACCTTTGGTTACAGAACCCCTATTTATATGCTCAACCGTATTATAAGATTACAGGCGGTGGTTGAGATTATTACTAACGAAACATCACAAGCGCTCAATCTTCTAGCGAAGCATAACACCAGGATGAGGACGGCAGTCTACCAAAATAGATTAGCCTTGGATTACCTTTTGGCAGTAGAGGGAGGTGTATGTGGGAAGTTTAACCTGAGCAATTGCTGTCTTCAAATAGATGACGAAGGGCAAGCAATAGCTGAGCTTACTAGCCATATGGTTAAACTAGCGCATGTGCCTACTCAGGTATGGAAAGGGTATAATCCAAGTAGTTGGTTTGGTAGCTGGCATGAGTGGTTTGGAGGGCTTAAGGCAGTGGTAGGTGGAGTCCTACTGATTTTAATGTTGTGTCTACTCCTGCCGTGTCTTATACCCTTAGTAGTTAGGTCTGTGCAAAGCCTGATAGAAAATATAGCAGAGAGGAAGGCTGCTGCACAGATAATGGTGATTTATAAGTATAAGGCTCTAGATCAGGGAGAACCAATGCAGGAAGATGAGTGTTGAAGATTCACATCATAGATAAAGTCTGGTCTGATTCATGGTAACTTGCGGTGTATGCAAACCCAGGTTAAGTGATGCCTCAAGTAATTGTAAAATATCAAGAGGCATCAAAGGGGGGAATGTGGTGGAATCTCGGTAAAAATAAATTTAGTAGGCCGAGATTACCACGTGGCATGTGTACGTGCATATGCTGACGTATCGATCAGTTGGTTGCACGAGGCAAGATACGATCAGTAGTGTACGGAGCATGTGCAAGAATACAGGATGTAGTATTCCCCCTCCTCCATTGTGCTGGACAAGCCATGCGGTCAAGCAGGAAGTTAATTCTTATTTGTATTGATTGGTCAAGAGAATGTGCGGGTGGAGCTTAATATGGGAGGAGTTATGTGCCTATATAGGGAGCCTGCACTATTGTCCGGGACTCAGAACTTGTGGTATTTTGGTGACGCTAGTCCCTCTGAGTCCCGATCGGTGATCCAATAAAGAATCTCTTCCTTCCTGAAGAAACCTGTGTCCATCTCTCTGTGCTTCGCTTCCGTCAGTTTCTCCGGTATCACTACTTGTGGTTGCAAAACAAAATAAACCTGCAGGAGCTCTGATATAGTCAGGAGATTAACAACTGGTGGCAGCCAGTGTATTTAGGATTTGTGCTGTCCTAGGCATGACTAAATTCAGGCACCTCCTCTAATCTAAATTTGCCCCACCACTTCATGTGAAGGCCACTTTTTTGACTGTCAGACTCACGCCCTCATTAATACACGCACTGACATACACTCACTAACAGATAAAGTCACACACGGTTTAACCAACATACACTTTCACTGATAGACACACACTGACATACCCACTCACTGACAGGCGCACCTTCTCAGATACACATACACTGACATATACTCAACGAATTGACACAATCTGACAGACACAGACAGCACTGGAAATATTCTCTAAATCAGCTATGCTTTCATTTTGGTTATTCTCACCCTAAAATTCTAATTCACTTTGAATTCTCACTTTAGTAGATAACCCTGTAAGTTTACTATTTCATGGATTTTCATAGATTTTTCTTTCCCTCTCTAAATAGTAGTGCATTTCCTTCTTTTGTTCAGCCAGCAAAACAGACTGCCCACCAGCTGCATGCTGAAACAAGCTCCAGACAAGTGTGAGTGCAATATATTTTTCCTTATATTCTGCTTCTGCTGTTATAGACATACTACACTATATTAGTTTTCCTGTCCCATTTTTTTTCTCTCCCTTATATTGGCTCCATTGGACTCCACACAAGGACTTTAATTGTTAAGCGATGCTTCCCTACATCCCCCGTTTTACACTCAGTTACAGGCAGACAGTCACACACACACACACACACACACACACAGTTACAGGTAGACAGTCAGTCACACAGTCACAAACACTCAGTTACAGGCAGACAGTCACACACACTCAGTAACAGGCAGACAGTCACACACAGTTACAGTCACACACAGGCAGACAGTCACACACACACAGAGAGGCACACAGACAATTACTTCTTTCCATTATGGCCGGAAGGGGGTAGTGGAGGCAGTGCAGATCCTGTAGTCAAGTTGTTGGGAGAGCAGGGACTCCTTCCTGCTTCCCACTTCCTGTGCAACAGTTATAACGGGCTTCTGCCTCCCGATAAGCTCCGCCCCATCGCTCGGTAAGCCCCGCCCTTACACCTGGGTACCGTCTTTAGCTCCCCCTGCACACCTTGCTATGTGTGAGCTATGTCGGCTGCATGGTGCCCCCTGCTCCATGGCACCCTGTGCGGCCGCACAGCTCACTGTGGCCAGCCTGAAAATGGTCTGAGGGATGGCACGAGGGAATTTCTGACATCATATGCACTATAATGCTCTGTAGTGGTTATAGTGCCTAGGCTTACCTTTTAATTTCAGATTTGGGAAGCTGGTTTTTGCTGATATTTGCTGCTTTTCTTATAGGAGCACTAAAGACTTTGCAGTGGCAAAGTGTAGTTTTGTAGAAACTGCAATGTTTACATTTCAGGGTTAAACACACCTTTAGAGCTTGTCCCCCACACAACCCCTAGAGGTGCTTCCACAACAACAACCAAATTCACTCAGACATGTGACCAAAAGCATTTAATTGGATATGTGCATGGTGCTTGCCGCGAATGTGCAACTCATCAGGAAAGATCCTCTGTAAGGAACATTGGATTGGAGAAGAAGCCAAGAAAATTACGTCTCTACAATGGTATTTGAGGCTGCCTGGCTGTGCAGGTATTGCAGTAATACCGGCAATACAAATGCAGGTATTTTTCTCAGTATAAATGGAGATTACTTTGCAATACCAGCACCGGCCAGTAGGGGTCACTGTGTCTGGAGAAAGACAGGGATAGGAAGTTACAGAATATCCCGGCCTCTCTCTACTACTCACTGATCCGTGGGGGAGCAGCTACACAGCACAGGTAAGTGAGGGATGGAAGGAAAGGCAGCAGGGAGACATGGGGACACTGAGACACTAGGGGACACAGGCACTGGGAGACCTGGGGACACTGAGACATTTGTGGACACTGGAAAATATGGGGACACTGAGACACTAGGGGACACTGTGAGACATGGAGATGCTGAGACACGTGGGGACGCTGTGAGACATAGGGACATTGGGAGACACTGAGACAGTGTCTGTGTTCTGTGTTCCCATGTCTCTCAATGTCCCTAGTGTATTAGTGTCCCCAAATGTCTCTGTGTCCCTAGTGCCTCAGTGTCCCCATTTCTCCCAGTGTCCCCAAATGTCTGTGTCCCTATGTCTCCCAGTGTCCCCATGTCTGTATTCACAAGTGCCCCCATGTCTCCCAGTGTCCCCATGTCTCAATGTGTCCCCTAGTATCCTAGTGACATGGGGACACACTGAGACATGGGGACACGGGGAGAAATGGGGACACTGGGAGACTATGCGACTGGGTGACATGGGGACACTGACACTGTGATACATAGGGACACTGAGACACTGGGTGACTTGCGAGACTGAGACACTGGGAGACAGGGAGACACTGGGAGCAATTCATCTATACAGCAGAATCAAACTGTGAGTAGTTTGTTGGTGATTTTACAGAATTTTCTCTTATGTCACTCCTTGTGATTTGCATCATGTAATGTCATGCATAACTAATTATACAAATGATTAAGGCTGATATTTTTTTCCCCAAGAAAGGTGGCAACCATAACTACTCTTGATATACTCTTGCTTAAAGAAACACTATAGGGTCAGGAGCACAATCATGTATTTCTGACCCTATTATGTAAAAAAACACCATCTAGCCCCCCTGAACCCCTGTTGCCTCCCTAAATATAGTAAAATCTTACTTGTATTTAAGTCTGCAGATGCGGGCTCTGCCTCTGCATTGACATCATCTGAAGATTGGCTGAGACTGTCAACTAGGCAGATCAGAGGCAGAGCAAGTACAAGTCAAACATAGCACTTGCCAATCAGCATCTCCTCATAAAGATAAATTGAATCAATGCATCTCTATGAGGAAAGTTCAGTGTCTGCATGCAGAGGGTGAAGACCCTGAATGGCAGTGATGCACACTAGGCAGTACTGCCCTAGGAAGCACCTCTAGCAGCCATCTAAGGAGTGGCTAGTGGAGTTATTTTCTCTGAAAAGACAGTTTATAATGCAAAAATCCTGAAGGGAATGATTCTACTTACTAGAACAAATACAATAAGCTGTAGTTGCTCTGGATGACTATAGTGTCCCTTTAAGTTTGGAAGATTAAGAGGGATGTATGGCAACAAAACTTGTGTGGACTGGCTGACAATAAAATTAGTTTAGGTAATGCAGACTTTGGTTTCTCTTGACATGCGCATTGTAGTCTTTTTGGCCTATTCCTGTTATAAACCAATTATAACCTTCAATAATCACAGACACATGAATTAGTTGGCAAAATATTCCACGGCTTTATTAATTATATATAAAATAAAATATAAATTGAAAAGGTCATTGTCCACAACGCTTGAAAGACATCCCCCCAATTAACATAACTAAATACCCAGACAATGACCTCAAACATATTTACATAATACATCCATATAACAGTGTAACATAGCATAAATAACATAAACATTAACATAGCCACCCAGGGCATCCATTTCCAATTGTAGGGGCATACCAAGACACCCCTACGCCATTATCATAGCCACCAAGGGCATCACTTTCCACTGCAGGGGCATACCAAGACACCCCTACACCATTATCCCAGCCACCATGGGCATCCATTTCCAGTGTAGGGGCATACCGAGACACCCCTACACCCCCAGGTTCGTAGCTACCGCCGAGCTCGAACCTACCACCAAATCTAAAGGTAAGTATTCCTCCTGACCTATCCCACTTACCAAAAACTGACCTACCCCCAATTAAACTAATCCATCCCCCGCCACAGCACAGAGCTTGACCACCTCAAGCCTCCTGCGCGCACCCACCCCGAATAAACAAAGCCTGTCTCAAACCGTCCTGGAAGCCCAAATTAAGAAAATCCAAACCCACCTCCGATAAATGAACTCCATCACGCCTGAAGTATCCTGGTAGCATATCCTCTAGTTCCCTGTGCCTCACTACTACCCCCCCAGACCTCTTAATAAAAATCGCCAACAACTTATTGAACTTGCGTCTATATCTTGCCATAGCTGCGAAATCCCGCGCATGACGCCAATGGAAACGCGGTACCGTTTCCGACCAAACAATAACCACCCCGGGAAGCAAAGACCTCAACTTATCCACGTCCCTCTTTATACCACGAACTAATTCCCTTTGCGGCACCAGCCCAAAATTATTCCCCCCTGTGTGGAACAATATAAAATCGGGGACTTCCCCCTGACCTATCTTCCGAAATAACTCCAAACACGTATCTCTCCAACCATAACCCCGAAAACCAAACCACAACAAACGTAACACATCCGACGGAAAGTCGAGCTGCGTGCCTTGTCTCCGAACTGCAGCTCTCCGTTCCGCCCAGTAGACATATGAATGGCCTACTATCCATGTGACTCCACCTGAAAATGAAAAGAAATAACTTATAACCACAGGGCCATCGTAATTGTACCCCATAACATCAACTTGTTTTACATTAAAAGATCAGGTCGGACATATGAACGGAACCTGAGCGATTCCCATCTCCCAATCTTTTTAACTAACTCATCCCCTAGGCCCAACCTCGCCGCCTCCGTGGCAGCCCCGATCCTGAACGAGTGGATGCCAAATTGCGTGGGATCCAGGCCCAGGCGTTCCAATCCCAACTTAAAGACCCTAGTGAACTGAAATTTCGACAACGCCGAACCGTCCGCATGGCGAAAAAACTGACCCTGCCCCTTTGGACGAATCTCCACGTATCGCCGAGCACTGCTCACCGGGCAAGCCTCTACCTGAGGTATTGCAGATAGTTTAATTGTACGACCTCTCCCAAAGACATCAGACTTCGAGCGCCGCAGTCGAATAGCTACCAGTTCTACCCCGAAGTCCACGTCCGCGAACTGGAGACCACCTTGCCTAAGCTTGCTGCCACTTACAATCTCACTCACCCGAAAAGCCCCGAAAAATGCCCATATAAAAGCCACCTTAAATAACAAACATAAACTCGGCAGGGCTCGCAATAGTTGTTGAAGCAACGTAAAAGACACCGGCCTCCTACTGTCAGATAATAACTTCCCTTTGCGATAACCCTTGACTGCCTGCCGCACAATAAAAGACTTCGTCAAATCCTCCCACCCACGGAGCTTGAAGAGGAACGCCAATGCTGCCAAGTTCCGGCCAACCACTGCCGGAGAAGCCCCCGCTGCGAACAGCCGGCAAAGCAACCATAATAGAGTCTCGAGACGTACCTTTGCAGATACCATGTCCCCCGTACAGCCTAATGCTTCGTCCCACCTTTTCCACATTTTACTATACGCCGCCAACGTGCCCGGAGCCAACGAATCTCTGATCAGTCTTCCAAGCAAGAGGTCCCGAGCCGCCACATGTGATCCGGACATGGCAGACCCTCCCTTTGTGCGTTCGGAGCCTCCACCCGAAATTTTTCCCACTGAAAGCGAGAAAGTGCATCAGCAATTACGTTCAAGAATCCAGGGACATGACGTGCACGAAAAACAATATTCAACTGCATGCAATACAAAACAAACCGACGAAGTAGACGCACCACTGGGACTGATGATGCTGAAAGATTGTTCACAGCCTCCACAACGGCCATATTGTCTGTAAAGAAAACCACTCTCCTATTGCGTAAGACCTGGCCCCACAAGGAGAGCGCTACCAATAATGGGAACAACTTGAGAAAAGCCAAGTTCCGAATCAGTGGGCTGACTGCCCAACGTTCTGGCCATTTCTCCGCACACCACTGACCCGCAAAGTAGGCCCCGAAACCTATGCTTCCTGACGCATCGGTAAAAAGTTCCAACTCTTGTGATTTGATACTCCTTTCCCTAAAAAAGACCCGTCCATTGAAATCCTTCAGGAAGGCCTCCCATACACCCAAGTCCTCCTTCATCGGAGCGGTGACTCTGATAAAATGATGAGGCGACCGCACTCCTGCCGTGGCTTTGGCTAGGAACCGGTTAAATACCCTTCCTACCGGAATAATGTGACATGCAAAATTCAACCGCCACAACAAAGACTGTATAGCCCGCAGTGTCGCCTTCTTTGCCCCACGCAACTCCGAAATGGCATCGCGTTGGGACTCTAACTTATCCCATGGTAACCTGCATTCCCCCGCGACCGTATCTATTTCAAGCCCCAAAAAACTAAGGCATGTAATAGGCCCCACGGTTTTGTCGCGAGCCAGAGGTACCCCAAAAACCTGACTAACCCATTCAAGACACCGTAACCTGAAGCGGCAAGCGTCAGAGCCGGCCGGCCCGACACACAAGAAATCGTCCAGGTAATGGACCACAAACTTGGTGCCCGCTTCCTTCCTCACTACCCATTCCAGGAACGTACTAAATTTCTCAAAGTACGCACAGGAAATGGAGCATCCCATGGGCAAACACAGATCCACAAAATAGTTTCCAT